>NC_068357.1:66200877-66292527 GCF_020536995.1 Dreissena polymorpha
TTGAATTGTTCATGTTATTTGTATTCTCCTAAACTAGGAAAATATTTTCACTAGAAAATCCACAAAAACACTTCATGTGTAATTCCTTTATATTAAAGTGATATTATAGGCATCTAACAGTATATGCTATGTTTATAGGTGTCTATCGCAATCCTTGTTTATTTTTGGTGTTTTTACTTCATATACACTTATATTTGTTAATGCAGCATCAACATACTAACACAATATCCTGGAAATAGACAAATAATCCATTTGAATATCAACCGTACTTTCGTTTTGACAACTGACGACAGAAATCACGGTGATAGGGCGAATGCCACAACTTTTCCGATCACCGTCGAAATTTTATACTTCTGACAAGAGCACCGTATCCTTCTGTAAAAACATGGCCGCAAACTTTTTGGCGAGTCCAGAAATGAAAGAATAAAACGAGAAAAAAGGGTAAGTTTGTAATAAAAAGATATTCCATCGAACGAAGTATATACTTACATCTAATTGCCGTTTACCGCATCAAATATGAGTCGCTATTAATTTCAAAATAGTGAAAACAATTTGAGCATGTCGTGAAAGAAGTGACTTTCACGACGCGAAAAGTTGTATTGTTTAGATTTTAAACATTTTAAATGAAAGATTAGTTTTCTTAAACGGTATTTTATGGTATAAGAATCAATTTACAACACATTATGGCATGCTTTATTGAATATAACTGTGATTTTTACATGTTCACGTGTTAGCAAGTATGCACCGCTCAACACTGACATTATAGAAATATGAACACCGCTCAACAATGTCCGTAAAAGCACCGCATCTTTATAATTTTTTGGCACCGCTATATTCTGATATGTTTACTTTCAGAAGGAAGAGACGTTCAAATTTATGTTTGAACAAACCAAACACTAAGAAAATGAGACGTTTTCCTCCGATTGCTGAATATTACAATGTACTTTGAAAATATTTAGTTTTCAATTGTGTTTTTTAATACTTGACGGAAATAACTATATATGATTCGAACCCTTTACATCTCGTTAAAACGGACCGCGCTGTAATATCTTATCTATGGAGACATCCACTCACAAGCTGCTATAGACAGTCTCAAAAAAGTTGTTTTTTATAATTGTAACCCCTTTGTTTCTGATATAAGTAGTCGAGAGCATCTTTGGTATATATCTTTGGTTTTGGCCACAAACACCAAATTAATATTTTGGTAAGTTTAACCAATGCAACGTCACTTTGTACATTCTATACATAACTAAATTTATTATTTCATTCGATTAGTTTTACACCAACATTTGCTTATACCTTTCCATAATCGTAGCTGGACATCTTTTTTACTGATTATGAATCTGAAATCAATAAATAATAATTATCAATAATGATTGTATTTTACCACAACAATATAGATAAATTGAAACATGAGACTTAAACATCGTAGTCGTCGTCGTAGAAGTAGTCGTAGTCGTCGTCCGTCGGTCGTCGTCCGGTCGTCAGTCGGTTGTCGGTCGGTCGTCCGTCGGTCGTCCATCGTCCGTCCTCCGGTCGTGGTCCGTCGGTTGTCCGTCGATCGTCCGTCCTCCGGGCGTCCGTCGGTCGTCCTCCGGTCGTCCGTCCTCCGGTCGTCCGTCGGTCGTGAGTAGATCGTCCGTCGGTCGTCCGTCCACCGGTCGTCAGTAGGTCGTCAGTAGGTCGTCAGTAGGTCGTCAGTATGTCGTCCGTCGGTCGGTCGTCGTTCTTCCGTTGGTCGTCCGTCGTCGTCTTAGTGGTAGTCGTAGTAGTTGTAGTAGAAGTAGTAAAAGTAGTAGTAGTAAAAAAAGAGGAGTGAATGTCAATTATATGCCATCGTTTAGAGGTGACATTCACTCCTCTTTTTTTAAATGTACTCCTCTTTTTTCTATCTCGTGGCCACGACTTAGTAACTCGTGGCCACGAGTAAGCTATGTCGTGGCCACGAGATAGAAAAAGAGGAGTGCGAAACTAAATAAACGAGGTGTGCAATTAAAAAAAGAGCGGTGCAGTAAATAAAGGAAGGGTGCATTAAACAAAAGAGGAGAGAATTTAGAGATCTCGAGATCCCGACTTAGCTTACGCGTGGCCACGAGTTGTTTCAGCCAATCAAATACTATCTTGTTCCCTCAAATTAATCAGACAATTAAAACGTCCCAAAAGCAAGACTCTGATATAACATAAAATACTACTTTTAGTACTACTATTACTACTACTACTATTACTACTACTGCTGCTGTTGTTGCTGCTGCTGCTACTACTACTACTACTACTACTACTACTACTACTACTACTACTACTACTACTACTACTACTACTACTACTACTACTACTGCTGTTGCTAGTAGTAGTAGTAGTAGTAGTAGTAGAAGTAGTAGTAGTAGTAGTAGTAGTAGTAGTAGTAGTAGTAGTAGTAGTAGTAGAAGTCGTCGTCGTATTAGTCGTAGTCGTCGTCCGTCGGTCGTCGTCCGGTCGTCGGTCGGTCGTCCATCGTTCGTCCTTCGTTCATGGTCCGTCGCTCGTCCTTCGGTCGTCCGTCGGTTGGTCGTCCGTCCTCCGGTCGTTATCCGTCGGTCGTGGTCCGTCGTTCGTTCATCCCGCATCGTCCGTCGGTCGTCAGTCGGTCGTCCTTGGTCCAAACATCGGTCATCCGTTGGTCGTCCATCAGTCGTCCCCCGGTCGTCCGTCGATCGTCGTCCATCGTCCATCGGTCGGTCGTCCGTTGGTCGGCCGTCGTCGTCGTCGAAGTGGTAGTCGTAGAAGTTGTATTAGGAGCAGTAAAAGTAGTAGTAGTAGTAGAAGTAGTAGTAGTAGTAGTAGTAGTAGTAGTAGTAGTAGTAGTAGAAGCAGTAGTAGTAGTAGTAGTAGTAGAAGTAGTAGTAGTAGTAGTAGTAGTTGAAGTAGTAGTAGTCGTCTTAGTAGTAGTAGTAGTAGTAGTAGTAGTAGTAGTAGTAGAAGTAGTAGTAGTAGTAGTAGTAGTAGTAGTAGTAGTAGTAGTAGTAGTAGTAGTAGTAGTAGTTGTAGTAGTAGTAGCAGTAGCAGTAGCAGTAGTAGTAGTAGTAGTAGTAGTAGTAGTAATAGTAGTAGTAGTACTAGTAGTAATAGTAGTAGTAGTAGTAGTAGTAGAAGTAGTAGTAGTAGTAGTAGTAGTAGTAGTAGTTGTAGCAGCAGCAACAACAACAACAGCAGTAGTAGTAGTAGTAGTAATAGTAGTACTAACAGTAGTATGTTTTGTTATATCAGAGCCTTGCCTTTAGGACGTTTTTATTGGCTGATTAATTTGAGGGAACAAGATAGTATTTGATTGGCTGACTAACTCGAGTCACGAGTTAGTTAAGTCGGGATCTCGAGATCTCTAAATTCTCTCCTCTTTTGTTTAATGCGCCCTTCCTTTATTTACTGCACCGCTCTTTTTTTAATTGCACTCCTCTTTTATTTAGTTTTGCACTCCTCTTTTTTCTATCTCGTGGCCACGACATAGCTCACTCGTGGCCACGAGAAACTAAGTCGTTGCCACGAGATAGAAAAAAGAGGAATGCAATTTAAAAAAAGAGGAGTGAATGTCACCTCTATGCCACCGTACTATACGACTGTGTGGGAACACAAGTATAAGATTGCGCTAATATAAAAAACTATACGACTGTGTTGGAACTCAAGTATAGGATCGCGCTAACATGTATTCGTAATTAATTATGTATTCGCTAATGACCCTGCATGATTTAGAGTGATATAAACTGATCGCATTTGATGTTGTTTTTTAAAAGCATGCTTTCGTTAAATGGAAACGATTTGTTTAAATGATATATGCGACACCATTCCTCTGTTAACGAGTATAGTAAAATATACATTTTAAAGTAACTGCTTTTGAGACTGCCTTCAATAACCGTCGCAAGCTTATAAATAACTCACGTTTCTTGGAAATACATTTGAATCATGCATTCCACTAACTAAAAGTTCAACTATAATTAATCGGACAAAAAAACTGATTGAAATGTGACTTATGTATTCCAAAATCCTCAACATTTGTGCTATGAATACTTTCAATATGATACAATCAGAAAAACAAATTTGATTTCACTCATACTGCTATAATAATTCTTCATCTAAAACATCAGCGGTCGCCCAAGATGGAACGCGATTGGCGAACGAAAGACATTTGCTACACACCACCTTTATATTATTTAAAATCTTCTACACCGTATTATCCTCTTAAATGTGTAATCTGCGTGATATGAAATCATGACTAATTTTCTGTAACTTTATCAAATTTAAACACAACGGGATATGTATGAATCTATTATTTTTTAACAACATTGTGCTTTGTCTCATTCTATCATTCCATGTGTCATGTTTAACTATTAATTACTTACAACAAAGCCGAAATAATACAAAGATTAATTAGTATGTAAACGCACTGTTTAATTTTGAAACATAATTTTTCGACGTAGTCATAGAAACACTTCGTTAACATTTCTTCGAAATGGACGTGACGTCTTTCAAATTGTGATAGCGTTACAATTAGCATTTCAAATGAATTAGCATGCATCCACCATATCTGTTATTATACAGGCCATATTATAAGTGGCAGCATCGGACTTTTTAACTTATCATCTGTCTAATGATGTGGTGTTTTAATATATAATTTGAAATATTTTATAAAATATCGTGCTTGTAAATCATTAATCCTGACATACTAAGTGATGTTAGTTGACAAGCGATTGTTGAACTTATTTCAAGTGCATGACGATTACTTGCAGTTGTTTGCAATTGTGTTATAATATAAATAAATCCTCGAATAATTGCTCGCCGTGCACATTGACTTTTCGGTTTAAAGAATTTGCGACATCAAAACAGACTAAATGAGTCGCGTTCTGAGAAAACTGGGCATAATGCATTTGCGTAAAGTGTCTTCCCAGATTAGTATGTGCAGTCCGCACAGGCTACTCAGGGACGACACTTTCCGCCTAAATTGGATTTTTGCTAAGAAGGGACTTCATTTAAACGAAAAATGTCATTAAAACGGAAAGTGTCGTCCCTGATTAGCCTGTGCGGACTGCACAGGCTAATCTGGGACGACACTTTACGCACATTCATTATGTCCAGTTTTATCAAAACACGACTCAAATGATGTGATGATAAGTGGCCGATTTTACTGTTTTTAAGTCAACCTTAAAATTTCGGTGCCTTAAAATACGTTCATGAGTAATTGGTTCATAAAACTGTGGCATATCGAAAATAACTGATCTTAACCTTAATGACAAAAATTATATTTTGGATTGTTTTTTATAATGAATTGTTTTATTATGGATTTCAAATATTCATTTTATTTCGAGCCGGAGCTTTCAATTAGAAAAAAATATTTCGGCCAAATAATGGTTTACATTCAGGTGGCGTCATGCATCCCGATTCAGTTTTTAAATGGTCCCAAACAAGTAATGTGTTTGACACGTGTCATTTACCTACATTTCTGTCGATTGATTTTGATAACATTCATTTGCAAATGAAGACGAGCATGAGACCAATCACATATTTCAGCAAATATTGTTATTGTATTATGAATGCGGTTTAAGGATGAGTTTGGGATGTTTACACTACATGTACATCAACTATAGCGTATTACACACAAGTATGGTTTGCTTCAAATCAATGTATTGAGCTTATTTTAGCAGTGAGTTTATATGTCTATCGCTAAGATCAAATTGTTATACATGAACCCATTTATGCCTAGTGGACTCTACCATCCTTCTAAATTGGATCAATTTATTTCCAAAATTAGGGATGTCTAGTATATTTATTTATTTTTATATTTAGAATATTTCTAACAGAAATTCCTTTAAGCAAACAGCGCAGACCCTAATGAGACGCCGCATGATGCGGCGTCTCATCTGGGTCTACGCTGTCTGCCAAGGCCTTGTTTCTAGACGCTAGTCATAAATGGGTAAAAAGTCGGTTTTAAGAATAACTGGCCGAATTCATATATTCGTTTGAATATTTTTTAATAGATAAAGCTATACACATAAATTCAGATTTTACAATCAACAAAACGTGAATTATATAATATTGCGCCCCAATCACGTAAGCAAATTTCTTTGATGTAGAGTGTAATGTATGAAGGCGTTCCACCAGTCACGCAACATGCACAAATTCTTCAAAATTCTCAAATCACTATATTATTAACAAAGTGTCATCACATCGTGACTAATTGTATTTTAATTGTGTTAACATAAATAACGTCCAATTGAACCTCCACGACTTCATCTGTCTTCATATTGACATGTTATTGCATTTAATATTATCTAAAAGCTAGTTCGCATAATATTTGCGAATAAAACGCTTTGCAAACATGTTGGAAATATAGTCGTCGAATAAACGTATTCTTAATACTTATTATTAGTGTGCATATACTGCTTTTCGACTATAAAACAATTAACTTATCTACGAGTGTGTCGTTTTATCATTAAGCTCGTTAACGTCTTGTTTAAATGGGATGATCATAAACGCTTATGCTTAAAATTCTTTATATTTTGAAAAATATATCGCTAAATAAATGTAAATACGCCGTCCGAGGTGTATCAAGATGGTCGCCAAAAGAACAGTTCAGTAATTATTTCGAAGTCCCTAAAAGAAAGAAATCATGCAGTTCAGAAGATCAAACTAGCTTTCACAAACACCATACAAACCACATAATTAATTTTAGCACAAACAATAACAAACAATATGAAACATGTGTTGTTGTTGTTTTTCCGTTGTGTTGAGTGTAATGTTTATGTCAGTTGAAACCTTATTATTATCATGTGTTTCGTTGTCATTTTTAACCAAAATAATTTTTATATTTTAATTGCGTCCGTTTTTCAACATTGTTGAGATGTCGCTTTAAGCGACAATTCATCACAAATATGTCGTGATTGGGATTTCCATGCAACTTTTAAATGGTGAGGAAAGAAAAACAAATTGATGAGCGTCACCATGGCGTGAAATTAAATTGCAGTAGAAAAGGGTTCGTTGAATGAGGCGATCTGAATGTATGCTAGAATAGTTTTGTTTCGATGGTTGATTGCCTTTTTATGCAATCTTTTTCAATTTTTCTTGATTTATTTGATGCACTTAGCTCACATATATGCCGCATGTTTATATTGGTGAAAAACGTGGTTTCGATCCGATTACCACGAAAAAAAGATAAACGCATTTAAATTTTATGATTATGTATTGGTTCCACTTTTTGATTCTCTGTATTAAGTGTTGCTTCATATAGATTTTGGGAGACTAAAATGTGCTTTATTCTTGTAGTATTTGGGGCATTTACAATCACAAACGTATCAGTATTTTGTAAATCTGTATGTGAGTCTGTTAAACGTCTTGAACTATAAAACAAAAACGTCCGTTTGTTATTACAGCCACATCACCGCCAAAATGAATTAAAGACCCGTTTGAAAAGTGAAGAGTTTCTTAGAATATTTAAATACATATTATTTTATTTTGCAATTGTGTTGGTGCTGATGTTCAAATAGTTCAAAACGATTAATTTTAATGCTGGTCCTTCTTTGATTTTCATGGTTTCACAGTACATAATTTATACGTAGTTCTCCGTATTAAGGATCCCATTAAAGTAACATATTTACTCAAAATCAACGTATATTTCGTAAAAAATTTCGTAAAATAAAGTTAACCCATAAACAAATTCAGTGTTCCTTACAGCAATAGCCAACATTTCAACGCTAGATGTTGTATGGTAACATAGATTTTACGATATGCAAAATGCTCTTTTTATTATTTTTATGGCACAATGTATTTCCATTTTAATTTTCTGCAACGATATCTACTAGTATTTATTCGACACACGAACACTAACTTGGTACATGAACATGTGTTCAATTCATTATTCCAAAAAAAAGAAAAGAGAGTTTTGTATACTAGACCATGTCTAGAGTTGAACTTTTGGCTGTTGCTATAACACCCCCGGAAACCCGATATGCTGTGAAAAGTTGGATGTGCTTGGAATAGTTGCCGACAGATTTCGCTGAATTTTGATAGGGTCAGTAAATGCAGCTCTATAATTGTTTAAAGGCATTTTTGAATTAAAATATATTTTGGTATATGCAAAGAGGTATTACCATGTATGTTACTAAAATCCTGGTTACTATTATTCAGGATTTATTGAAATATGGCTATTTAATGTCGAAGATGCAGGGATTTGTCCCATGTTTAGCACTTTATTTACAAATTTCTTTAAAGTTATGCAAGTGAACACGTTTTTGCACTGACAATTGTATCAACCAATGTCCCCGAGAAACATATTTGCCAGGGTTTCTTAAAAAAAATCGTCATATCATTTTTTCATCAACATGTTGAATGTTAAGTCGAATTTTTCCACCAATACAAATTTGTTTAAGGAACCCTGGCAGATATGTTACTCGGGGACATTGGTTGATATAATTGTCGGTGCCAAAACTTTTTAACTGGCATACCTTTAACGAAATTTCTGAATACAGTGCTAAATATGAGACAAATCCCGGCATCGTCGACTTTAAATAGCCATATTTCAATAAATCCTGAATAATTATAACCAGGCTTTTTCTAACATACATGGTTATACCTCCTGTGAATATACCCAAATATATTTTTATTCAAAAATGCCTTTAAACAATTATAAAACTGGATTTACTTTCTTTACTGAAATTCAGCGAAATCTAATGGCAAGTCTTCCAAGCACATCCAACTTTTTACATCATATCGGGTTTCCGGGGGTATATAAGCAACATTGATTGTTTATGTGTTAACTTTATTTTTTCGAAATATTGTACGAAATATTCGTTGATTTTGAGTGTGAATGGACTTTTAATATTTGTTATGTATTCAAAACGAGTCACACATGTGACTAGTAAACTTACAATTTTAACGCTTTCGATGTATATGTTAATTTATCGTTTAACCTTTGCATATTTTATTGTTTTCACACTATCTGTCACGAGTCAATCAAATAAAAAATTTACCAATGTGTGAACGTTTGGTTAATGCATTTGAAACATAAATTGTCAATAAACTTCAATATGAACATACAAAATTTGATATTGAAATACTGTAACAAACATAATACATACACTGCTATCTAAAATATACAAGTATGCACACACAAAATGCAAATACACAATTGATTCCCGCTCAATTTATTAATATAATGACAGTATATTGTGACGTTTAGTTGAAAAGCCGTACAGATGTGAGTTTAGGTTCAAATCACATGACATATTTGGTTACAATGTGCCAGTCGAGTTTGATTTATTTGACCATAGACACATTTAAACACTCATTTGAGTTTTATGACGACGTTAACTGTTTAAAAAACATGTAGGTCTATGCTTAATTGTTTAAAAAAACAAATAAATGGTCTCATGCTGCATGAACGTGTGAGATTTGATAATTAACTATATCCGAAATATAATAGAAGGTATTATGTACCGGTAGGATAGCCACTGACTCGCAATGTGTCAGAAAATTATTTAAAATTATGAAAAATGTATTCGTGCGAAGAAGGTTCTGAGTTTCTATGTTAAGTCGTTAATTTAAGTTTCATGGTATACAATTTGTGTAGTTAATTACCAATGCACCATTCTGTAGCTATAGAATGAACGTTCCATTGTTGATTATAAGTACTGGATACACATTTTATACATTTCATGACAAGAACAATAATTTAGTGTATATATCTTAGTGAACTGTTATTATAGTTGTTTTACATACATTGCGTTTGCTTAATATTTTAAGACGCATACCATCGAAATGCTACATTATCCCCTTTTTAAGGTTGTTTTGAATAGTTGCTGTGGACACCACATTTTGTCTTTTAAGTGATGAACAGAAATCCATTCTCTAAAAATGATGCAAAGCTTGAATACAGCGATCATGATTTAAAACGAATACTTATAGAACAGAACAAATCTTTATTATTTTTTTCAGGTAACATAATCCCAAGAACATAAATGTATCGTGACAACAGGTGAGCACATATAAATAATTTCATTTCAGTCACAAATTCATTAAACTATGGAAAATCCGTCAAAGAAATATATGGGAGAGGTGATCTTTGGACTTAATCAGCTACTGAGATTAACAAACTATCATAGAAGGATATCATTTACATTTAACGAATGTGAAGTTTATATTTAAGAAATAACATCATAATATTTAGGTGTTTTAATTCATGGGCGTACTATCCGATAATTGGTGTCGCATGCTGATATGTCATTAAGTGCAGATAATTAACGAAAGCACACTTATTAGAACTAGTATGACTTAAGATCGTCAACTTGATTCCACTTAAACTTTCAGGTGCTTCATTATCGTGTAACTTAATATGACCGGATTTATTATTCTAACGTATGTTAATTACTGAAATATTTGCATATGTTCATCAAAAATACCACACAGTTTGACAGGCTATATATAAAGAAAAAAAAGCAAACATTTCGAGTGGGAATGGTTGTAGAAGATACCGTTAATCTTATTTGCATGGTACTATTTTATAAATCGTCTTATCTTAGTTTTTTTTTGTAAATTTCTTAGAAACCTAAAAAAGGCTCGCTTATGACTAATAGTACATTAGCAAAATGTTATCCATCAACATTTCACAATTTTAGGTTAAGTAAAGGTAGTCAGATTATTAATCAAAATAAAGAGGGACACTGCATTTAACCCATTAAAGCCTAGTGGACGCTCCCATCCTTCTACATTGGATCAAATTATTTCCAAAATTAGGGATGTCTAGTATATTTATTTCTATATTTTGAATATTTTTTTACAGAAATTCCTTTAAGCAAACAGCGCAGACCCATATGAGACGCCGTATCATGCGGCGGCGTCTCATCTGGTTCTACGCTGTTTGCTAGGTATATGAAGTTGGCTGTTAGATGTTAGCTGTTCATCAGATGTTTAAAACAGAAATGCACAGCTGTGCATTGGGTGTTAATCAGATGTTTAAAATAGAATTGCACAGCTGTGCATTGGGTGTTAATCAGATGTTTAAAATAGAAGTGCACAGCTGTGCATTGGGTGTTAATCAGATGTTTAAAACAGAAATGCACAGCTGTGCATTGGGTGTTAATCAGATGTTTAAAATAGAAGTGCACAGCTGTGCATTGGGTGTTAATCAGATGTTTAAAACAGAAATGCACAGCTGTGCATTGGGTGTTAATCAGATGTTTAAAACAGAAATGCACAGCTGTGCATTGGGTGTTAATCAGATGTTTAAAACAGAAATGCACAGCTGTGCATTGGGTGTTAATCAGATGTTTAAAACAGAAATGCACAGCTGTGCATTGGGTGTTAATCAGATGTTTAAAACAGAAATGCACAGCTGTGCATTGGGTGTTAATCAGATGTTTAAAACAGAAATGCACAGCTGTGCATTGGGTGTTAATCAGATGTTTAAAACAGAAATGCACAGCTGTGCATTGGGTGTTAATCAGATGTTTAAAACAGAAATGCACAGCTGTGCATTGGGTGTTAATCAGATGTTTAAAACAGGAATGCACAGCTGTACATTGGGTGTTAATCAGATGTTTAAAGTAGAAATGTACAGCTGTGCATAGGATGTTCGTCGGATGTTTAAAATACAAATGCACAGCTGTGCATTGGGTGTTCATCAGATATTTAAAAAGAAATTCACAGTTGTGCATTGGGTGTTCGTCAGATGTTTAAATTAGAAATGCATAGCTGTGCATTAGGTGTTCGTCAGATGTTTACAATATAAATACACAGCTGTGCATTGGGTGTTCATCAGATGTTTAATATATAAATGAATAGCTGTGCATTGGTTGTTCGCCAGATGTTAAAATAGAAACGCAAAGCTGTGCATTGGATATTCGTCATATGTTTAAAATACAAATGCACAGCTGTGCATTGGGTGTTCATCAGATGTTTAAAACAGAAATGCACAGCGGTGCATAGGGTGTTAATCAGATGTTAAAATAGAATTGCACAGCTGTGTATTGGGTGTTCGTCAGATGTTTAAACTACAAATGCATAGCTGTGCATTGAATGTTCGTCAGATGTTCAAAATACAATTACACAGCTCTGCATTGGGTGTTCATCAGATGTTTAATATATAAATGAATAGCTGTGCATTGGATGTTCGTCAGATGTTTAAAAAAGAAATGCATAGCTGTGTATTGGGTGTCCGTCAGATGTTTAATATATAAATGCATAGCGGTGCATTGGGTGTTTATCAGATGTTTAAAATAGAAATACATAGCTGTGCATTGGGTGTCCGTCAGATGTTAAAATAGAAACGCAAAGTTGTGCATTGGGTGTTCGTCAGATGTTTAAAATTTAAATGCACAGCTGTGCATTGTCTGTTCTTCAGATGTTTACAATTTAAATGCACAGCTATGCATTGGGTGTTCATCAGATGTTTAATATATAAATGCATAGCTGCACATCGGGTGTACGGCAGAAGTTTAAAGTAGAAATGCACAGCTGTGCATTGGGTGTTAATCAGATGTTTAAAATAGAAATGTACATCTGTGCATTGGATGTCCGTCGGATGTATAAAATACAAATGCACAGCTGTGCATTGGGTGTTCATCAGATATTTAAAAAAGAAATGCACAGCTGTGTATTGGGTGTTCGTCAGATGTTTAAATTAGAAATGCATACCTGTGAATAGGGTGTTCGTCAGATGTTTACAATTTAAATGCACAGCTGTGCATTGGGTGTTCATCAGATGTTTAATATATTAATGCATAGCTGTGCATTGTGTGTTTGTCATATGTTTGATATATAAATGCATAGCTGTGCATTAGGTGTTTGTCAGATGTTTAAAATAGAAATGCACAGCTATGCATAGGGTGTTAATCAGATGTTTAAAACAGAAATGCACAGATGTGTATTGGGTGTAAATCAGATGTTTAAATTAGAAATGCATAGCTGTGCATTAGGTGTTCGTCAGATGTTTACAATTTAAATACACAGCTGTGCATTGGGTGTTCATCAGATGTTTTATATATAAATGCACAGCTGTGCATTGGGTGTTCGTCAGATGTTTAAAATAGAAATAAATAGCTGTGAATTGGGAGTCCGTCAGATGTTAATATAGAAATGCGAAGATGTGCATTGGTTGTTCGTCAGATGTTTAAAATACAAATGCACAGCTGTGCATTGGGTGTTCATCAGATGTTAAAAATAAAAATGCACAGCTGTGCATTGAGTGTTAATCAGATGTTTAAAACAGAAATGCACAGCTGTGCATTGGGTGTTAATCAGATGTTTAAAACAGGAATGCACAGCTGTACATTGGGTGTTAATCAGATGTTTAAAGTAGAAATGTACAGCTGTGCATAGGATGTTCGTCGGATGTTTAAAATACAAATGCACAGCTGTGCATTGGGTGTTCATCAGATATTTAAAAAAGAAATTCACAGTTGTGCATTGGGTGTTCGTCAGATGTTTAAATTAGAAATGCATAGCTGTGCATTAGGTGTTCGTCAGATGTTTACAATATAAATACACAGCTGTGCATTGGGTGTTCATCAGATGTTTCATATATAAATGAATAGCTGTGCATTGGTTGTTCGCCAGATGTTAAAATAGAAACGCAAAGCTGTGCATTGGATATTCGTCATATGTTTAAAATACAAATGCACAGCTGTGCATTGGGTGTTCATCAGATGTTTAAAACAGAAATGCACAGCGGTGCATAGGGTGTTAATCAGATGTTAAAATAGAAATGCACAGCTGTGTATTGGGTGTTCGTCAGATGTTTAAACTACAAATGCACAGCTGTGCATTGAATGTTCGTCAGATGTTCAAAATACAATTACACAGCTCTGCATTGGGTGTTCATCAGATGTTTAATATATAAATGAATAGCTGTGCATTGGATGTTCGTCAGATGTTTAAAAAAGAAATGCATAGCTGTGTATTGGGTGTCCGTCAGATGTTTAATATATAAATGCATAGCGGTGCATTGGGTGTTTATCAGATGTTTAAAATAGAAATACATAGCTGTGCATTGGGTGTCCGTCAGATGTTAAAATAGAAACGCAAAGTTGTGCATTGGGTGTTCGTCAGATGTTTAAAATTTAAATGCACAGCTGTGCATTGGGTGTTCGTCAGATGTTTAAAACAGATATGCACAGCTGTGCATGGGGTGTCCTTTAGATGTTTTAAATAGAAATGCATAGCTGCGCATCGGGTGTTCATCAGATGTTTAAAAAGAAATGCACAGCTGTGCATAAGGTGTTCGTCAGATATTTAAATTAGAAATGCATAGCTGTGCATTGTCTGTTCTTCAGATGTTTACAATTTAAATGCACAGCTATGCATTGGGTGTTCATCAGATGTTTAATATATAAATGCATAGCTGCACATCGGGTGTACGGCAGAAGTTTAAAGTAGAAATGCACAGCTGTGCATTGGGTGTTAATCAGATGTTTAAAATAGAAATGTACATCTGTGCATTGGATGTCCGTCGGATGTATAAAATACAATTGCACAGCTGTGCATTGGGTGTTCATCAGATATTTAAAAAAGAAATGCACAGCTGTGTATTGGGTGTTCGTCAGATGTTTAAATTAGAAATGCATACCTGTGAATTGGGTGTTCGTCAGATGTTTACAATTGAAATGCACAGCTGTGCATTGGGTGTTCATCAGATGTTTAATATATTAATGCATAGCTGTGCATTGTGTGTTTGTCATATGTTTGATATATAAATGCATAGCTGTGCATTAGGTGTTTGTCAGATGTTTAAAATAGAAATGCACAGCTATGCATAGGGTGTTAATCAGATGTTTAAAACAGAAATGCACAGATGTGTATTGGGTGTTAATCAGATGTTTAAATTAGAAATGCATAGCTGTGCATTAGGTGTTCGTCAGATGTTTACAATTTTAATGCACAGCTGTGCATTGGGTGTTCATCAGATGTTTTATATATAAATGCACAGCTGTGCATTGGGTGTTCGTCAGATGTTTAAAATAGAAATAAATAGCTGTGAATTGGGAGTCCGTCAGATGTTAATATAGAAATGCGAAGATGTGCATTGGGTGTTCGTCAGATGTTTAAAATACAAATGCACAGCTGTGCATTGGGTGTTCATCAGATGTTTAAAATAAAAATGCACAGCTGTGCATTGGGTGTTAATCAGATGTTTAAAACAGAAATGCACAGCTGTGCATTGGGTGTTAATCAGATGTTTAAAACAGGAATGCACAGCTGTACATTGGGTGTTAATCAGATGTTTAAGTAGAAATGTACAGCTGTGCATAGGATGTTCGTCGGATGTTTAAAATACAAATGCACAGCTGTGCATTGGGTGTTCATCAGATATTTAAAAAAGAAATTCACAGTTGTGCATTGGGTGTTCGTCAGATGTTTAAATTAGAAATGCATAGCTGTGCATTAGGTGTTCGTCAGATGTTTACAATATAAATACACAGCTGTGCATTGGGTGTTCATCAGATGTTTAATATATAAATGAATAGCTGTGCATTGGTTGTTCGCCAGATGTTAAAATAGAAACGCAAAGCTGTGCATTGGATATTCGTCATATGTTTAAAATACAAATGCACAGCTGTGCATTGGGTGTTCATCAGATGTTTAAAACAGAAATGCACAGCGGTGCATAGTGTGTTAATCAGATGTTAAAATAGAAATGCACAGCTGTGTATTGGGTGTTCGTCAGATGTTTAAACTACAAATGCACAGCTGTGCATTGAATGTTCGTCAGATGTTCAAAATACAATTACACAGCTCTGCATTGGGTGTTCATCAGATGTTTAATATATAAATGAATAGCTGTGCATTGGATGTTCGTCAGATGTTTAAAAAAGAAATGCATAGCTGTGTATTGGGTGTCCGTCAGATGTTTAATATATAAATGCATAGCGGTGCATTGGGTGTTTATCAGATGTTTAAAATAGAAATACATAGCTGTGCACTGGGTGTCCGTCAGATGTTAAAATAGAAACGCAAAGTTGTGCATTGGGTGTTCGTCAGATGTTTAAAATTTAAATGCACAGCTGTGCATTGGGGTTTCGTCAGATGTTTAAAACAGATATGCACAGCTGTGCATGGGGTGTCCTTTAGATGTTTAAAATAGAAATGCATAGCTGCGCATCGGGTGTTCATCAGATGTTTAAAAAGAAATGCACAGCTGTGCATAAGGTGTTCGTCAGATGTTTAAATTAGAAATGCATAGCTGTGCATTGTCTGTTCTTCAGATGTTTACAATTTAAATGCACAGCTATGCATTGGGTGTTCATCAGATGTTTAATATATAAATGCATAGCTGCACATCGGGTGTACGGCAGAAGTTTAAAGTAGAAATGCACAGCTGTGCATTGGGTGTTAATCAGATGTTTAAAATAGAAATGTACATCTGTGCATTGGATGTCCGTCGGATGTATAAAATACAAATGCACAGCTGTGCATTGGGTGTTCATCAGATATTTAAAAAAGAAATGCACAGCTGTGTATTGGGTGTTCGTCAGATGTTTAAATTAGAAATGCATACCTGTGAATTTGGTGTTCGTCAGATGTTTACAATTTAAATGCACAGCTGTGCATTGGGTGTTCATCAGATGTTTAATATATTAATGCATAGCTGTGCATTGTGTGTTTGTCATATGTTTGATATATGAATGCATAGCTGTGCATTAGGTGTTTGTCAGATGTTTAAAATAGAAATGCACAGCTATGCATAGGGTGTTAATCAGATGTTTAAAACAGAAATGCACAGATGTGTATTGGGTGTTAATGAGATGTTTAAATTAGAAATGCATAGCTGTGCATTAGGTGTTCGTCAGATGTTTACAATTTTAATGCACAGCTGTGCATTCGGTGTTCATCAGATGTTTTATATATAAATGCACAGCTGTGCATTGGGTGTTCGTCAGACGTTTAAAATAGAAATAAATAGCTGTGAATTGGGAGTCCGTCAGATGTTAATATAGAAATGCGAAGTTGTGCATTGGGTGTTCGTCAGATGTTTAAAATACAAATGCACATCTGTGCATTGGGTGTTCATCAGATGTTTAAAATAAAAATGCACAGCTGTGCATTGGATGTTTGGCAGATGTTTAAAAACAAATGCAAAGCTGTGCATTGGATGTTCGTCAGATGTTTAAATAGAAATACACAGCTGTGCATTAGGTGTTCGTTAGATGTTTACAATTTAAATGCAAAGCTGTTCATTTGGTGTTCATCAGATGTTTAATATTTAAATGCGTAGCTGTGTATTTCGTGTTCGTCAAATGTTAAAATAGAAATGCATAGCTTCGCATCGGGTGTTCGGCAGAAGTTTAAAATAGAAATGCACAGCTGTGCATTGGGTGTTAATCAGATGTTTAAAATACAAATGCACATCTGTGCATTGGATATTCGTCAGATGTTTAAAAAACAAATGCAAAGCTGTGGATTGGATGTTCGTCAGATTTTTAAAATAGAAATGCACAGCTGTGCATTAGGTGTTTGTTAGATGTTTACAATTTAAATGCACAGCTGTTCATTTGGTGTTCATCAGATGTTTAATATATAAATGCATAGCTGTGAATTGGGTGTCCGTCAGATGTTAATATAGAAACGCAAAGTTGTGCATTGGGTGTTCGTCAGATGTTTAAAATACAAATGCACAGCTGTGCATTGGGTGTTCATGAGATGTTTACAATAGAAATGCCCAGCTGTGTATTGGATGTTCGGCAGATGTTTAAAACAGATATGCACAGCTGTGCATTGGGTGTCCTTTAGATGTTTAAAATAGAAATGCATAGCTGCGCATCGGGTGTTCGGCAGATTAAAATAGAAATGCACAGCTGTGCATTGGGTGTTAATCCGATGTTTAAAATAGAAATGCACAACTGTGCATTGGATGTTCGTCAGATGTTAAAATTCAAATGCACAGCTGTGCATTGGGTGTTCATCAGATGTTTAAAATAGAATTGCACAGCTGCGCATTGGATGTTCGGCAGATGTTTAAAACAGATATGCACAGCTGTGCATTGGGTGTCCTTTAGATGTTTAAAATAGAAATGAATAGCTGCGCATCGGGTGTTCGGCAGATTACAAAAGAGATGCACAGCTGTGCATTGGGTGTTAATCAGATGTTAAAAGTAGAAATGCACTATAGGGCATTAGATGTTCATCAGATGTTAAAATACAGATGCACAGCTGTGCATTGGGTGTTAATCAGATGTTTAAAACAGAAATGCACAGCTGTGTATTGGGTGTTAACCAGATGTTTAAAATAGAAATGTACAGATGTGCATTGGATGTTCGTCGGATGTTTAAAATACAAATGCACAGCTGTGCATTGGGTGTTCATCAGATATTTAAAAAAGAAATGCACAGCTGTGCATCGGGTGTTCGTCAGATGTTTAAATTAGAAATGCATAGCTGTGCATTAGGTGTTCGTCAGATGTTTACAATTTAAATGCACAGCTGTGCATTGGGTGTTCATCAGAGGTTTAAAATAGAAATGGACAGCTGCGCATTGGATGTTCGGCAGATGTTTAAAACAGATATGCACAGCTTTGCATTGGGTGTCCTTTAGATGTTTAAAATAGAAATGAATAGCTGTGCATCGGGTGATCGGCAGATTAAAATAGAGATGCACAGCTGTGCATTGGGTGTTAATCAGATGTTAAAAATAGAAATGCACTTCTGTGCATTAGATGTTCGTCAGATGTTAAAATACAGATGCACAGCTGTGCATTGGATGTTCGTCAGATGTTAAAATACAAATGCACAGCTGTGCATTGGGTGTTCATCAGATGTTTAAAATACAAATGCACAGCTGTGTATTGGATGTTCGTCAGATGTTAAAATACAAATGCACAGCTGTGCATTGGGTGTTCATCAGATGTTAAAAATAGAAATGTATAGCTGCGCATCGGGTATTCGGCAGATGTTCAAAATAGAAATGCACAGCTGTGCTTTAGATGTTCGTCAGATGTTTAAAATAGAAATTCATAGTTGCGCATCGGGTGATCGGCACAAGTTTAAAATAAATGATAGCTGTGCATTTCTGTTTTAAACATCTGATGAACAGCTAACATCTAACAGCCAACTTCACATACCTCTGTTTGCTAAGGTTAATTTCAAATAATATATGCGTGTTCGATTAATTTGTGCTGTTTGCATAGTGTGATGTTTTTGTGGCATGATCCATAGAGAATATAACTATGGCATATGCCTCAATTGTTTCTTAGCATAATTTATCAATGTAATTTATTGTGACATGATGATCGAATTTAATAATCGTTTTGTGATATGAATGATAATACATTTTACATAAAAATGAATAAAACACATTCATTAAACGGCACAATAGACGACCCTGATAAGAAAGGAAAGCACGTAAAAACACAAAAGGGAAAAAAGGATATTACAAACACTATTCGCAATAGACGTTTCCTACATAAGTCAACTTGCAGTGCAATTAGTACATAATGGTGTTTATACATTAAAAACAAGTCTGCAGGATAAGCTGAAAAACCAACCACAATTCAGCCTTACCTCAGTTCATTGAATCGCAACAATTATTTCAACACGTAAAATGTTTAGCAAAAATTTCATGAACCATTCTATTTTGTGATTGTTTTTCTTTAACTTACATGTGATTTATACCGATAATTAATTTATTTCGTGTGTGTCAAGAAACCATTCAATAAGCTAGACGTGTAAATGAGACGTTGTGTCCAGGGGAGGTAACACGACAGTCTTTTATTATTTCTTCAATAAGTTACTTCGCTTTCATTCGCAAACACCAGAACAAAAACAAATCCTCTTCGCAATTCAAACTATATATTCTTATGGCACGTGTTGTAAAATACTTTTCCACATAGTTTTGTAAATAATTGCTATCTATTTATCGAATAAAATATATCACCGGTATCCAAATTAAAACATAAACATGTCGTCCGTCGTTTAATTACGATGCGGACATAAAGTTCATTCATATTTATTTTGTTTATTTAGGCATCACTCAAATTAAGACAGATTGTCCCTGCAAACAACTTATAGATGACTGTGACAGTAAACAATCAAAGCGCTGAAGGCACTGAAGTTGTTCGCTGTTGTATAATCTTAGACGCAACTCAGTTTTCAAAATTATGTTACAGCTTTTTATATCGCAAGATTGAAATAAGCACATCCCATTCAAATTTATAAAGAGTGTGTCTTAAAGCACAGGTTGAGATGTGGTGTGTTTTTTTTTCAAATCATTAATAAAAAGATAATTTAAACTTCATTTTGGGAAAACAGGGGCTAATGCATTTGCATTAATTTTCATCCCAACACCAGACACTGTCTTAAAGCGAAAAACACCATACAATCAAAAAGTGTCGTCCTTGGTTAGATTGTTAGCATTGCACAGGCTAATCAGTGTGCACAGGCTAATCTTATTTGACATGCATTAAGCCCCGTTTTCACTGAAAGCAGCCAATATGTACAGATTTCAATGATAAACACTACATTGGACAAGCTGTTAAACACTATTAATTAAATACACACACTGCAGTAGTAGAGAAGACGCTCCTAGCATTCGTCGTCTGGTTAATTTTACTGCAGGAACGCTCAAAACTAAAAACGCGATGCCTGATAAAGTCGAGTGTAGGACATTAGCCCTCTGGGACATTAGCCCCTTGGACAAAAGCCCCTAGGACAAAAGCCCCTAGGACATTAGCCCCCTAGGACATTTTCCCCTTAGGACATTAGCCCTACCTATTTTTACATTCATTTTTTAGGTACATAGTTAATTTCATCTTTTTTTTAATTAATCGAATAAATGGTGTGTTTTTTAAACAGCAACAACAACACATTATGTTACTAATGTATCTAATTATAAGGTAATTTTAGACTTCTGGATGGTGTCAGATAGCAAAATGTTTGCAAAATAAATAGAGTCCAAAGAAAAAATAGTAAAGAAATTGTAAAAAAACACACTAAAATGTACGTGTGTGGTACAAGCTATATATTGTTTGTATTTACATATGAAATTTAAAAAAATGGAATAAAAATACTTACTTAAAAAAAGTTTTGATGTTTTTATAACACCTGGGGGCTTATTCCAAGCGTGCACTTTTTTGAAGGGGCTTTTGTCCTAGAAGCTTTTGTCCTAGGGGCGAATGTCCTAGGGGCTAATGTCCTAGAGGGCTAATGTCCGTACCCCGATAAATTCCGCCTACTGCCACGCTCAATGAAAAGAACCCGGCAGTATAGACCGTTGTAGAATTTAGTCATTACCAAATTATCTCACCTGAATACTCTCCGCGTCCGCTATTAGATTACGCATGCGCAATTAATTTCCTCCTATATTACATATAAATTAGTTGAAGTTCGATATCAATTTTTACCATGGTCAAGCAAAGACCCACTATATTATCATACATCATTGGAAAGATAAATGCACACTCATTTGAAAAAAGGATGCCATTAAATTCTATACTTTGTAACTCAAAATATTCACCTTAGAATAGGCACACCGGTTTTGACAGCTGTGCAGGCGACCATTTTGGGCTCAAAAAGTATGACCTACTTTCGAAGCCGGAAACCATCAACAGAAAAAGTAAAGCACAAAAATGGCCTTTTTTCTTATTGCTTACAAACATACCTTCAAATTGATACCAAACCATTCCATTTGCAATGTATTTTACAAATCCTATGCAGCATGCACTGAAAAATGTGTGCTAAGTATCAAACTGACTGCATGTAACCCTTAAAACAGGAGTTCCGGTTTGGGGTTGTGTGACCTTTAAGAGAACCCAAACCCCTTCAAATTTGAATGAAAGGCACTTTTCCCACATGTGAAATCTGTTTTGAGAAAGATCACAAAGTTCTGGTACAATGACACACAGATTTATTCATAAAAGTTGCCGTTGAAAGCGCCATGCGTAACAGCGTTTCGCGTCAAGAATTAAGGTAGAAAAGCCAAACTTGGTTATATCATACATGCAGCACTAAGACTCCATACAAGGCATCACTTTCGATTCTAATAGGCAAAGCTGATGTAACATATGACTTAATAAGTGAAAAAAAAAATCATCAATGGCAATATTTGTGCATCGAAGCAGGTTTTGAACCTGATTCGAACAAACTTTTTTTTTTTTTTTTGGCACATTTTAGGTAAAATCCATGTAGAAGCAGCATTTCTAATGTCATTTAACCCAACAAAAGGGCTTGCTTGCATAAAAAACAACAGACTTGACTTCCTGACTAAAAAAAAGTCATCGTAAGACATGAGCTTTAAGTCTTTTGTCACACCTGGACCTCGGCTCGAGTTCAGTCTCGGACAGGCTCCGGAAAGTGTCAGTCTGGCCCGGATGCTCAATTCCGTGTAATCTGAGAAAACAAAAAGGTTTTTTGTGCACATTTACCCATTACGGTGCCAACTATTGTAAGTTAGATACAATTAGAGTAAGCTTTCAATAGAATCTGTTGCTATATTTGCTGCAAAAGAATAATTCACCACGCCGGCATCACATTGTCTGTCACACTGGCAAAGTTATCGCCACAAAATGTGGTTTAAGAGCTGCAGTAAATGTAAAACACCCAATTTTCTAATTTTGGTGACAAAAGTGTGCCAGGATATAAAAAAATCATTTTACAATAGATTTAATTGAAAATAACAGCGTACCAACTTGCAAAGACACCGATCCTCTCGACACGACTGGGCGAGTGTTGAGGGCCGTCTCCGAATCAGTCATGCTGTACAGTTTTTGATGGCCTGTCACTTCAGCCGGACTTGTAAACCAATTGGACGACAGTTCAGGCAGAGCTATAGACCCATTTCGACACCGCCTACAAATGCACACTTAGGTTTACGCATAATATTGAGGTCACTTAAATACAGATTCCCTGGTGTTTTTCACGCAGGGTCTATCACAACAACATTCTTCCAAGAAAGAAAGCATAATATTATTATCATTTTTGTGTTTTCAGCTGAATACTTGATTATACTTGAACTCAGCAAGATATCAAAACAGGAAAAATACTGCAAAGTAGTGTTATTCTAAGAAGATCTGCCTTACGGGCTGAAGGCGAAGACAGATAGCAGTGTCGGTCCAAAATTGTTGGGATTTTTTACAGTAAAAGGCTCAAAAAGTAAACAATAATAATAAATACAGAAGAAATAAAGACATGCGTTAGGTTCATTATTGAGATTGATGCAAATTAATGTCAAAATGTCACTGAAAAACAATACCGAGTGTTTACGTAGTCTAAGAATATGTCTCCGGAACAGGTTTCGGTGTGATGTTCCAGCATTTACCCCCCTTATGACCCCAAGTGCAACAGCCCAATTGCAAACAGCCCTAATTTGGGTCAAAATGACATCTGGCAGTTATGTTTTGCAATACAGAGAGTTTTTGATAGTCAATTGTCAAAATTCTGGCAGACGACTAACTTGGTCAGATGTGCTTAAAGGTTACGCATGCGCAATAAATTTCCTTCTATATTACATATAAATTAGTTGAAGTTCGATATCAATTTTTACCATGATCAAGCAATGACCCACTATATCATCATACATCATTGGAAAGATAAATGCATACTCATTTGAAAAAAAGGATGCCATTAAATTCTATACTTTGTAACTCAAAATATTTACCTTTGAATAGGCACACCGGTTTTGACAGCTGTGCAGGCGACCATTTTGGGCTCAAAAAGTATGACCTACTTTCGAAGCCGGAAACCATCAATAGAAAAAGTAGAGCACAAAAATGGCTTGTTTTCTTATTGCTTACAAATATACCTTCATATTGATACCAAACCATTCCATTTGCAATGTATTTTACAAATCCTATGCAGCATGCACTGAACAATGTGTGCTAAGTATCAAACTGACTGCATGTAACCCTAAAATCAGGAGTTCCGGTTTGGGGTTGTGTGACCATTACACTGATGCCTTACAATCGGTAACATATATAAGAGAGCACCGATAATTTAACGGATGAATTTCTTTCTAAATTTTAAGGCCTTCATGACATGACCTTGGTTCTTTTTGTAAAACGTTTTTGTTTGTCATGCAAATTGTATGAAATAAAGTTTTTCTGTCAGGGGAGATGTTACACTAGTGTTATGACTAGTGTAAAAACTAGCATTTTTAGGTATTTGTCTAGGAAAACTAGCACATTGACACATTAAGAAAAGCATTTAATTAAATTAAATGCAATATTTTTCATTTGATTATTTGCATCAATCTTAAAATTGTGTAAGCCTTTGCATTCCAGTGTTTAATTGCCCCTTTGTTCTGCATAATCCGATTATCTCGTTTTGATCAGATATTGTCCAGACTTAACTAACAACATGGTATCATAAACCACACTGGGTGGCAGATGACAGTCTGGTCATTAAACACAATTGATGATGCCACCATGTCTCCTCTTTCTGGTAGTATTAAGCAGTCATTTGGTTTGATAATTTACCTCCAACATACTGTTGCGTACATTAGATATGTTACATATTGTACAAATAAAAAGTTATGTCCATTAAATCAGGACTTAACGGACATCTGCCTCTTCACACAAATTCTTAAGGTGGACATCTGCCCCTTCACTCAGATTCTCAAGGTGGACATTTGCCCCTTCACTCAAATTCTCAAGGTGGATATTTGCCCCTTCACTTCATTTCTCAAGGTAGACAATTGCCATTTCGGACTATATTTCAATAGTGCCTATGGTTGTGAATTCAATTAGGGTTTGACGAGAGTTCATTCATGATATGCTTTTAGGTTATACATGTCATTCTCCTTGTTTGATAAGTGTTCCTTCAAATGAATTTGATTTAAACAGAACTCAACTGAGTCATTTTAATTGTGTTATTTGTGTCATTGAAAATTTTTAGAAATATTTATTTTTGTAAAAAAGTATTTCATAAAAGTTAATTCCATGATTCTATTTCATTAATATTCTTTTTCAAATATATTTACATTTAAATGCATTATCTTTGATGCTCTAGTTCAATACCTTTATGAATTAAATAATTGCAGACCACCTCTTTAATGGTAAACAAAACAGCTACATTAATTTGTTTAACTATCCTTATTATCAATATTAACTGTTAAGTAATTTTCACAGATATACAAGTGACATAACAATTATAATTAATTGCTATTATGCTTTACCTTTGATGCAATAGACCAATACCATAATTTAATTGAATAATTGCAGACCACCTCTTTAATGGTAAAAAATTGTTACATTAAATAGTTAAAGTATTCTTATTATCAATATTAATATTAATTGGCAAGTAGTTTTCACAGTTATTTTCACATTTATACAAGTGGCATTTAAGTTGTTTAACTGATGCAAATGATATTAAAAGAATGCAGAAATGTACTATCCTCATAACTCATATTTTCATCATGGAAGTTTTTCTCAGCACCAGCTCTCAAAAACTCTGCTATGAGGGTCACTTGAATGTATACAAAGAAGAACTCCTCTAAGAGTACGAATCGTTGGGAATGCTACAAGAGTCCAACTCTCCTGTGTTTATTATGTGCATGCATGTTTGAAAATAAGTAAATAAAGATAATGATAAAAACAAACAATGTTTATTATTAATGCAATAGGGAGCTAATGTCCGAAGGGGCAAATGTCCATCTTGAGAAATTCAGTGAAGGGGCAAATGTCCACCTTGAGAAATTCAGTGAAGGGGCAAATGTCCATCGTGAGAAATTGAGTGAAAGGGCAAATGTCCACCTTGAGAATTTGAGTGAAGGGGCAGATGTCCACCTTGAGAATTTGAGTGAAGGGGTAGATTTCCGTTTAGTCCTGATTTTTTAATGAAGGGGCAGATGTCCGAAGGGGCAAATACCCTACATTCGTCATTAAGGCCTTAGAATGCAGAAAGAAATTCATCCGTTGAATAATCGGTGCTCTCTTATATATATTACCGATTGTTAGGCAGCAGTGTAATGGCGGACGCGGAGAGTATTCAGGGGAGATAATTGGGTAATGACTAAATTCTGGAACGGTCTATAAGAACCTGGCGGTATTACGTATGCTCGTTGTCTCGGTCAGCAGCTGAAGCGTGCGCGTCGCGACCGAAGCGAGAGTCGCCCGCAGAAGATCTTCTCACCTGTACATATTTCCTTATAGAGGGGAACGTCTGCGGGTGGCTCTGCTAATCCAGCTGAGTCCGTCACCCGCGAGCCGGACGTCTTCCACACTGCTGGGACTGCTGTCTTCTCCAAGATGCAGCGGACTTGTCACCCGCTGTTTATCGTCGAGAGTTCGCTGGCCCGGACCTGCCAGAGGTCCCGTCTGTAGAGGAACGGGAACGGCGGGACAGCGAGACCACCAGTGTTGAGGACATACGGACGGACCTGGGTCTGCTTAGCGCGGGGGGAAACCCATGAACATCGAGGGGTGGCTTTAGAGAGGGACCCCGGGGCGGCAGAACTCAGTGCGCTCAACACACTGGGAAAACCGTCTCGGGGATGAAGACGACGGCCGGTGACGACGAGAGGGGCCATAAAGGCGGAGCTGTGTGCTGCACTCCCTTGGCGGAGCTGCGTTCAGACATGAATTTGTCTTGAAATTGTCAACCACCAGTGCACATTAAGGCCCCATTGGCCACCGTGCACTGGTCTATTTGGATCCAAATTATATCTTTGGCGAATACCCGGGAAGCCGGGGTAAATTTGACCTACTTTGGCTCAAAATTAATCTTTCTCCCCTGAAAGGTCACAGGGGCAGGTCCAGGTAAAATGACTCCGTGAAGGGGCGTGGGACCTGAAAATAAACCCTGAAGAACAACAACGTATGCTTGTTGTGTTAGTTGCCATTGGAAAGCGGTAGTGAATGAACGTGTCAGAAAAGGAGTTATTTTTGAGTATATCGTATTTACCATCACTTTAATGACCAAGACAATGACAACCAACAATAAAGCAGCATTACACAGGGCACATGCACTTGTATTACTACGTGAAGATACACATGTTTGAGAGAAAATATTTTAAAAGCAATTGTTTTGCTACAAAAATAATTACTAGAATTTATATGTTGCAATTAAAATGAAAAGAAGGGACCCGCCCTGCGTTGGTCATGTATTTTCAAAACCTGAAAATATATAAAAACATTTCAAATGTCCATACATGCAAATTCATCCGACCCTCGCGTTGAATGTTATTGCCGTAACGAACCATCCAACTATTCGTTTGATAAATAATTTAGACTTGCAATAACTTTTTTCAAATAGCCGTTTGAAAACACTTCCCCCGCTAAGTGTAGGACATTCGGTTTATATGGAAGTCCATACGGTCTTTTTTCTTGGTAATACCAAGATTTGACATTTAATACATAAAACAAGGGACAAAATTGTCACAAAACCAGGTTTTCATTGTGAAAAAAAATCTGATAAAGGGAGAAAACTCAGACTGAACTTTTGAAATGAACAAACAAAATTAACCCCCTTTGTAAGTTTGTTTTTAAAAAAAATATATTTTTAGTCGTGGCGACCTTGACATTGGAGATATTGACGTGATTCTTTCGTGCGACACACCGTCCCATGATGGTGAACAAATGTGCCAAATGATTTTAAAATCTCACAATGAATGACATAGTTATGGCCAGGACAAGCTCATTTATGGCCATTTTTGACCTTTGAACTCAAAGTGTGACCTTGACCTTGGAGATATCGACGTAATAATTTCGCGCGACACACCGTCCAATGATGGTGAACAAATGTGCCAAATGATTTCATAATCTGACAATGAACGACATGGTTATGGCCCGGACAAGCTTGTTCCGCCCGCCCGCCAGCCCGCCAGCCAGCCCGCCCGCATTCGCCAATCTAATAACCAGTTTTTTCCTTCGGAAAACCTGGTTAAATATTATCCGAACCTCAAGGGATTATTGTTCGCATTGTATTTATGTAAAATAACAATGAAAAGGTTCTCTTTAGCGTGTTAATAATATTCACTTAGATGTCGAGCGACGACTGGCAAAAAAGGCGCAACAAAAGCGATTCAAATAAAAAAAAATTGTCAGACACGAATCAGTTCATGACTATGACGAACTTCCATATGAAAAACAAACAGAGAAAATTAAAATTTTAGCAAAATAAATAAACATGATGGTCATTTAAAAAGCTAAGAAGGACATAGAGTACAACGGTATTTTTCCTTAGCTGAAGACGACGTCAAATAACAGTATGTATATAACTCAGTGCCATTATATTCACCAGAAATTAATGAATATAAATACAAATATAGATGCAACTTACTTTGTTTTGTTAATATTGCCTTTTGAATTAAAACACTAATATCCTGTGTCAAAAAAAAGAAAATGCAGGAAAAAGAACATGTATGCACAATCCTTTCCTAAATACGATTCCTTAAAGTTCACCCAAGTGACTAACAATTCTGTTTACAGCAACTGTCACGTTGCAAATACGACTTCTGCGTGTTTTTGTCGTTGTTGGCGAAGAAATGTTATATTCCTCGCAACGGCTAGCATTAATTAATTAATGCTACGTTCAGAAATATCTTCGGACTTTATAGTATATGTCACTTGATACGATCATATATATCTTTTCGTAGAAATCACAATTTGCGTAGGAAAAACGTGACTTTATGGGCATGCAGATATTTTATAGAGATGCATGCCCAGGTACCGAGACTCTCATACAAAATCTGCATTTTAGAAAGTAAAAGCTCTCTGCATAAGGGTATATAAAACCAAACAAACACCATATATCAGCGTTAACGCATACAGTTACAGTGGCGTTGATCGCTTGCAGTGATGAACAAACATTGACCGACGATTTCTTCAAGAAAGCAATAAACATTGGTCATATGATACTTGATACATACGTCTTGTCTTCTTCACGTCGTAATTTACAGATAATAAGATGACAAATAAATTGCGTGTTCCTTGTAGAAAATGCCCTTTTCTGTGGTCGGTGACCACTGAGTTTTCTCATTTTTTGTTTCCGATTAAGTCTTGCGCACAAACTAAAGTTATAATTGCAATAACAAACTATTGTATCATCATCATATACGAATCATATTATTGCATTATCGTGCTTTTTATACCAATATACAACCCCTTTGTCATACTGTTGGGTGGATGTTGAATGACTTGTGTTGCGCCCACGCGGTTTAATTCAAACGCATCATAACTCAAAATCGGTGATTTTTACAATCCAAATATTGACCCATAAAAACAACAATTATTTAAATTGTTAATAAAATATGTATGGTGTATCTATGGAAAGAGACAACTTATGTGGGAATTCATGAACTAACGTTAAAACTTAGAGGTGAGATTTTAAATAGTCTAGCTGTTGCATAATGAAATGCTAGCAAGCATAATTGTATGTAATAATCATGCATATTTTTGTTATGATTGTCAGTTGCTCATTGTTAATGTGTATTATTGTATGATTCCCTGACTTGGTCATATTTCTTGTGTATATATGTACTTAGCCAATGGCAGAATGCCGGATTGCCAATAAACTTTAAATTGAATTACATGTATATTTTATGTTCCATTGCATTTTATGACAAACAAAAATTAGTTATCATCTAACCATTTAGAAAACATCAAATACGTTTGTCTAGCTATCATGACAAGCATGGTATTTTATTTCTTGGAACACACTAGTTCCCAAAAATGCCATAAAGTATGAATGGCAACTAATGGTCATCATACACAGAACTGAGAAAAATAGAATATCACACGTATACTCGTTAATGTCCGGCACAATGCCCCTTTCTATCTCAAGTCATCCGTCTGCCCCCACAAAACTCAATGAAACACATAAAACAAAACATTAACCTTTAAACAAACAGAGCATAAATAAATAAAATGATTTCAATCTCGTCTACGCTCTACAATGCTTGCCTGTCGACTAACAAAACCTGTGCATGAGGAAATATTGATTTCCGCACCATTTGACATGTATCACCTTCAAAATCCTGTATAACCAGTTTATTTAATAACACACAGAAAATAAATACATTTATTATTATTTTGATAATAGAGATGGATATTGTACTTGCGTTACAAATAACAGACCCAGTGTGTTTTTCGCTGATGTTTCCGCTACCTATTCTTAAAGTTCAAACGTTAGTTCAAGCATTTCTGCGGAGAAAGATGTCATTAACTCAGCCCCAAAATGATCTTATCTCTCCTCTACATGTTCTGTAAGTTCACGCCTAATATCAATCCGTTTTTCCGACAGATTACATACACTTAAAATACGTGTCGCTAATGCCTGATCCATTGGTACAGAGTCAAATCTTCGTTTACTTGCGAACTGTATATGAACAGTTTTTCAGAGACAGATTTCATACACTAAGAAAACGTGTCTCTTATGCCTGGCTCTTGACTCTGGGTAGAGAGTCAAATCTTTGCTTACTTGTGAACTGTCTAGACAGTTTTTCCGAGACAGATTTCATACACTTTAGAGAACGTGTCTCTAATGTATGATTCCTGACTCTGGGTAGAGTGTCAAATCTACGTTTACTTGCGAACTGTCTGAACGGGTTTTCCAATACAGATTTCACACGCTTAGAAGACGTGGGATAATCATAAACGCTTAAGCTTAACATTCTTTATATGATATTAAAAAATGTATTGCTAAAGTAAATACGCCATCGGCGTTGTATCGAGAAGTTCGCCAGATGCGCAGTTCAGTAATTATTTCGAAGTGCCTGAAAGCAGAAATCATGCAGTTCAACAGTTCAAACAAGCTTTGATAGCTCAGCTCTATGTATCAGACATTTCACAAATACCATACAAACCACATAATTGATTTTTGTTTTCAAACTTAAACAAACAATGCAAAACATGTGTTGTTGTTTTTTCCGTTGTTTTTATTATAATGTTGTTGTCAGTTGAAACCTTATGATAATCATGTGTTTCGTTATCATATTTAACCAAAATAATTATTATATATTTTAAATGCGTCCGTTTTTCAACATTGTTTAGATGTTGTTTTTCATGTTGTTTTCTTTAATCGACAATTCACCACAAATATGTCGTGGTTGGGATTTCCATGTAACTGTTAAATGGTGAGGAAAGAAAAACAAATTGATGAGCGTCACCGTGGCGTGAAATTAAATTGCAGTAGAAAAGGGTTCGTTGAATGAGGCGATCTGAATGTATGCTAGAATAGTCTTGTTTCGATGGTTGATTGCCTTTTTGTGCAATCTTTTTTAACGTTTGTTGATTTATTTGATGCGCCAAGCTCACATATATGCCGTATGTTTATATCGGTGACAAAAAGTGGTTTCGATCCGATTACCACGAAAAAAATATAAACGCATTTAAATTGTATGATTATATATTGTTTCCACTTTTGTGATTTTCTGCATTAAGTGTTGCTTTATATAGATTTTGGGAGACTGAAACTGTGCTGCATACTTGTGGTATTTGGGGCATTTATATCAACTAACGTATTAGTATTTTGTAAAATTATATGTCAGTCTGTAAAACGTCTTGGACGCTGAAAAAAAGTCATTTTGTTATAAAGGCCATATCACCTCGAAAATATTAATTAATCAAAGACCCGTTTAAAAGTGAAGAGTTTCTTAGTATATTAAAAAACCTATTATTTTATTCTGCAATTGTTTTGGTGCTGATGTTCAAATAGTTCAAAGCGACAAATGTTAATGATGGTCCTTCTTTGATTCGTCATAATTTATACGTAGTTTGCCGTGTTAAAGTGATATTATGGGCATTTTGCACTGTTGAATTGAGCTCAAAAGAATTAACAGGTCAAAAGAGTTAGTTAAAATGTGGTTACTGACCAATTATCTGCTACTCATCTTGCTACTAGTTGTTTATAAAAAATATAATGTATATTCTATATTCTTACGTGACCCACCCAGTCCTGTTAGCCGAAATGATCCGTAAAACAAAATTGTGTCTTTGTGTCGTATGAACGAATCTGCACTAAAACTAAATTTAGGTTCAAATCGTACATGCATGATCAGTTGTCAAACGAAAGTACGGTCGATATTCAAATGCATTATATTTCTCTTTGCGGGATATTGTTTTAGTATGTTGATGCTGCATTAACAAAAATAAGTGTATATGAAGTGAAAACACCAAAAATAAACAACGGTTGCGATAGACACCTATAAACTGTTAGATGCCCATAATATCACTTTAAGGATCCCTATGTGTTAAGTAACAAAAATACTCAAATTCAACATATATTTCGGAAACTATTTCGTAAAATAAAGTAAACCCATAAAATATCATTATTCCGTTTAGCAATAGCCAAAATGTCAACGCTACTGTGGTATGGTAAAATAGATTTAACGAGATACAAAATGCTCGTTTAAGTTTTTGTGACACAATATTTGCCATTTTAATTTCCTGCAACCAGATCTATTCATACGACACACGAACACTAACTTGGTACTAAACATATATACATATGTCCCACAAAAAAGATAAAAAAAGAGCATTCGTATCGTGTTTAATCTATGTTACCAGACCACATCTAGCGTTAAAATGTTCGCTATTGCTATAAGGAACATTAATTTTGTATGTGTTAACTTTATTTTTCGAAATATTATACGAACTATTCGTTTATTTTGAGTGTGAATGGGCTTTTAATCTATCTAAAAGGTATGTGTTCACAACGAGTCACACATATAACTTTTAAACTCACAACGCATGCGACGTATGTTTATTCATCGTTTAACCTTGGTATAATTTATTTGTTTACACAATCTGTCACATGTCGATAAAATAAAAAATTAATCAACGTTTAAACGTTTCTTTAAGGCATTTGATACATAAATTGTTAATAGCCTTAAATATGAATCTACAAAATTTGATATTGAAACACTGTAATCAACATAATAAATACACTGCTATCTAAAATATACAAGTATGCACACAGAAAGAATGAAAATACACAATTGATTCCAGTTCAATTGATTAATGTAATGGCAGTACATTTTGACGGAAATAATTGAAAAGCAGTGAAGATGTTAGTATAGGTTGAAATCACATGACATCTTTGGTTACAATGTGCCAGTCGAGTTTGATTTATTTGACCATACACATTTAAACACTAATTTAACTTTTATGACGATGTTGACTGTTACAAAACGTTTAGGTCTATGCTTTATTGTTTTACTAAACAAATAAATGGTCTCATGCGAAATGGACGTGTCAGAATTGATAATTAACTATATCCAAAATATAAAGGAATATATTATGTACCGGTAGGATAGCCACTGACTAGCAATGTGTCAGAAAATTCTTGTGAATTATGAAAAATGTTTTCGTGCGAAAAATGTTCTGTGTTTCAATGTTTTGTCGGATGGTAATTTAAGTGTCATGGTATACAATTTGTCTATTTTATTACCGATGCACCATTGTTTAGCTTTATAATGAACGTTCAGTTGTTGATTTAGTACTGGATACACATTTCTAAACATGTTATACCAAGAAAAATAATGTAGTATAAATATCTTAGTGAACTGGTGTTTTAATTGTTTAAAATGCATTGCGATTGATTAATATTGTAAAGACGCATACACCAAAAAAGCTACAATATCTCTCGTATTTAAAGGGGCCTTTTCACATTTTGGTAAATTGACAAAATAAAAAAAATGCTTCAAATTCGCAAATTTTCGTTAAAGTTATGATATTTGTGAAGAAACATTAATACCGAGCATTTACCATGCTCTAAAATATCCATATATATTATATGAAAGACTGTTATAAGAAAAATACGTTGACATAAGTGATATTCAGCAACTCGAAATTTACCATTCATTCAATTTGTTAAAAGCATGTTCGATTGAGATTAGCATTAGGAATTTATACTGAAAGTAAATACTTTAAGATTATGTCATATTGTGATTTTTTATTTGTGAATGTCATTTCTAAATTAAATATTGTTCATCAAACCGTGGACTTATGCAATTTACATTTGATGTAATATTAAAGTGATATTATGGGCATCTAACAGTTTATAGGTGTCTATCGCAACCGTTGTTTATTTTTAGTGTTTTCACTTCATATACACTTATATTTGTTAATGCAGCATCAACATACTAAAACAATATCCCGCAAAGAGAAATATAATGCATTTGGATATCGACCGTACTTTTGTTTGACAACTGATCATGCATGTACGATTTGAACCTAAATTTAGTTTAAGTGCAGATTCGTTCATACGACACAAAGACACACTTTTGTTTTACGGATCATTTCGGCTTACAGGACTGGATGGGTCACGTAAGAATATCGAATATAAACTATATTTTTTATAAACAACTGGTAGCAAGATGAGTTGCAGATAATTGGTCAGTAACCACATTTTAACTAACTCGTTTGACCTGTTAATTCTTTTCAGCTCAATTCAACAGTGCAAAATGCCCATAATATCACTTTAACATATGATTTATGTGTTTGTGTTTGAAATTAAGAAGAAATCCATCGATGGAATAATTAAGTTTTGAAAACTGTTCTTGTTGCGTTATATTGCCTATGATTTTAGATATCGTGTTTATAATTAATAACCGCCTTTGTGTGAGCAGCTAGTATATCATGTTGAAAGATGCTTTGTTGCTTTTTGGCGTGGATGTTCTAGTGTTACGCTCCACGGCATGTTAGCAAATTTTTACACAGCTCACATAACTATATTTCGAAAGAATGTTGTCGAAAGACTAAGTCCAATAACATGTTAAAGATATATCAATGTTGCATACCCTGCGTCTGTTAACAATTTGTTCGATGTAATTGCAAACAACTAAACTAAATGGAATGAAGTATGAACATTAGGTGATAAACGCGAAAGCCTATAACATGCGTGGAGTAAATCGAGGAATTAAAATAGATGTATCACATCGTAATAACAGATGCTTTTTAGTATAGATTGATTTATATATTGTTGTTTAAGAGGGATTTTAAATAGGTTTACACATATAACAACGTAACGATCTAGACTAATTTTATTTACAGAAATTAACATTAACACGTCATAACGTGTCTTTCCAATTAATAAATGTATTACTATGCAGTTGATGACTCACAGACATTTAACATCTCTCAAAAACAATTTGGAAACAATTTAAAGATAAAACCTATCACAAAACATCAAAACCATCTATATAAGCTGTGTACGTATATTTACGTAAAACAGAGGCACCAGAAAAAAAGATTAATTAATATAAACATAAATAGCATCCTATAATAAAGTAGCATATATGTTCAAAAACACAACAATAATTTGTTTCGAATATACACCAATTGTGTCGCGTCATCAGAAGAGTCCAACATTTTACAACGACACATGTTATTATAGAGTAATGAAAGAAATCCAAATACATTATCAAGAGAAGAGTTTGTATACATATCCGCTAGTCCATTTTAGTGCTTTGTGCAATTTTGATTACACATGTCGTGGATGCAGCAATACTGACAAAACCCGTTACCACCTTGGGCATCACACTGAAAGAAGAAACAAAACGATGATGTATATATAACATATGTATTGCGACATTGTTTACGTACAAAAAGATATCATTAAGGGTCTACTTACGTCAACAAAAACATGTTCCGCACTTGGTTTAAACTAAGACAAACCTGATTATTCTTGGAAATACATTTGCTGTCGTAGTTCATTGATGAACTTCCATAAACTGTACACATCTGAAGCAAGTAAAACAATTGGCATATTTTCCGAGATTATGACACAAAATAAAACAGTTTATACGTCTATGATGATTTCACGTGTATCTGTGAAAATAAGTTTTTAGTAAAGGAAGAAGGTGTCACGCATACATTTTTAAATATGTGTTTGATATTCGTGCTTTAAGAATTACCTAATAATATGACGGAACATTGTGTTCTGCATTTATGAAAGATATGCCATAACTCAAAGCATACTTTTCGTTAACCAATCAAATTAATTTTCTGTACAAACTTTGAACGAACATGATGGCATAACACGCATAGGTATTTTGTGTTGTGTTTAACTGCTGTAAAGAAGTTATTCAATCATGCAACTTGCAATTAATGTGAATATAATTTCGGAACAAACAGACTAAACAGTTCATGCCACATCACCAGGAATAAGAAAACATAACTTCGCCGATTATGGTCTTTTTGTATAAACTTCATGTAAATAAGAAAATAATAATTTTCACCGATTTCCATATAAAACCTATTACCTCGTCGGGAGCACATTGTGTGATCTGCTTGCAAAAAGCCATGTCAGTCATATCATCGCAGTCAAAACATATCGGCCCACGCTGACTTACAGGATGGTAGCCTGTTATTTAACATATCACGAAAATGGATTAGAAATTTACATTATCCGGAAGAACGTTGGTGTACATTTTTCTACTCAGTGAAAAAACAAGAATGAATCAAATTATTGAAAAATTGTCGTGTATATATAAGGTCAAACGTAACTAACACTAAGCGAACTTTGTAATAATGCGAATATATAATATAAACTTAAAGAACAAATACAAGGGCTCGTTATACAATTATATGTCATTAGATTATAAGAAAGAGCAATGGAAAACGTCTGAACGTTTCAAGTTCTTGGTAGTTTTGTTTTTTTCCATTTATTTTGTAAAATGAATTATTTGCTAGCAATCAGAAGACAAATAATGTAGTTTGTTGATAGAAAATAATGTTTTCTAAATTGCGAAATACACATATTCTTTGCCATAAGCTAAATTCGATATGAATTTGAATATTTCTACAAATTTTGTTAAAGTGACTTTTAACTTACTTTCATAAAACTTAATTTCATATAGCAACATGCAACTCAAACGAAACATTGATATACATAATGTTTATCTTTAGTTTCATCACACTTAATCAATTTGGTCGTGAAACATTGAGCAGAAAACGTTTTCTGACATTTCTTTTATAATATAATACGTGACTTTGACCCTGACCCCTACTGCCGAACACAAATCCATAAATTGAAAACATATTAAGTTGTTCTTTTTACACGGTTTATACATTATTAAGTTTAATACGATTTAGAAAAAGTTTAATCTGTCTAAAAGCGTATTTATAAACATTCTCAGTTTAGAAGAATCATAATTTTAAAAAAAGTATAAATTATAGTTACTAAAATTCGCATATAGGTTTATTTTTACATGTTGAAAACATGCAAGTTAGTATCAAGCACTTTTCTAAAATGTTTAACCTACCTATAATCGATATATACTTACTTTCGTCAAACAAAATGCTCTAACTAAAAAAACATGAAATTTGGCGTTACTTAAATTCGTGGAAGAAAGTTTTACTGTTTTTGAATCCATAAACACGTTGAGATGCTGCACAACCTCAACACTGTTTCATTGCAATTGTTTGAGTTTAACATGGACAAACATTTGGAAAAATGTTATCGTGTGGTACACAATTTGGCCATGACGTAATTTTATTAGAGAATTAGTATTGTTAAGAGTGAATGAAATTCCTAAGTTCATATTGTGCATATAAAGTGATATATGTCGAGTCGAATTGCCACAATTTATGTTCATCTTGTTAATCAAACTTAGCCTACACGGTCATTTCAATGTGTTGAATAGGTTATGAGAATGTTACTAACAGACAAACTTTACCGCCGGTGCATTTAGAACGGCAAAACGTTTCTTCATGTCTTCATACGTATACGTGCTAAAGACAATGGTATTCATGTTTTTGTGCGCACGTACCTGTCAGTCCACATCCGTTATCGTTGCAGTAATCAGTATCGCAACAATGTGTGCAATTATCTCCTGTATATGGCATACAGTTCTGTAAATAAACATAGTATCTTGTAGATGAATGAACTAAATTACGTAAGTGTTTAACTTTCAATACAAATACGGATTTTACGAATCAAAGTTGAATGGGAACTGTAATTATTATTTATTAAGTTTGTATATGTTTCTAATAGGCGCATGATTTGATGCCATTTAATTTTTTTTTTGAAGTACCACTTTACGTAGAACGTTTACTATGCTCAGCAGAAATGATACACACCGAACTAGGTCTGCATCCTGCATGATATCTAACTGATCCATCGCCGTCAATAAATGTGTCAACATAGCAGGACTGAAACAAATCAAGGTGAAAAAGCTCACAAATATTGCATTCTCATGTGTTTTATTTTGATTCAAAGTTTGCAAAAGACATGGTTCAGCTCGCATGAGAATGAAGTGATCACTGTGAGAATATGTGGTATTATTTTTTTGGCATCCGTCGTCTCTCGTGTGTCGTGCGTCAATGTTTAGATCGTTACCACTCTAGAGGTGTTGTTAAATCGTGAGGTCAGACAGTAAAAATGTCTCCATATTTTTTATTAAATATCTATTACTTTCAAACCTTTTTATTTTTGCTCGATTGCATCGAAAGCCTAAGGCTTATATAAACGCTCTCGAGTCCGTTTCCTGGGCCTAGAACCAGTACTTGGTGTCTTTGGGGGAGATCTAAAGAACACTCTCACAGTGAGGATCGAACCCGTGACCTCCCTAAAGCTAGGCGGAAACCATATCTATTACACCACGGCGACCTCATAATATCTATTACTTATAAATTGCAACTTAAAGTGCATTAGCAGGAAAGAAACCGTTTTTAAAACAAGCCCATTACACAAGAAACACACATACATTTAAAAGAAGGAAAAAACTGGGGTCGACGCCTTAGAATGTTAAATGGAAAGCAATAGGTCCTATTTCAAATCACGTTTATACAAACAAACAATGTCACAATGTCAAATCTTGTTATCAATCTTATAGCAACATGTATTGCTCTAAAAAAGAAACTGTGTCATAATGTTTTTTTTTACAATGTTTATGCATAGTTTGAATCAGAGTCACGTGCATCCAAACCATGGGTAACCAGGTAAAACCGTACACATCCAAACCATGGGTCACCAGGTAAAGCCGTACACATCCAAACCATGGGTCACCAGGTAAAACCGTACAAAAACCTTGTATCAACGCTAAAATATACATGTTTTTACAAAATATTCAATGTTTATCTTAATTACTTCAAGGCAATGTTTGAATATGGAAAAAACATTATGTCATCAGGTCAAGTATACGACTAGTGTTGTACTGTTAGGTCAAGTGAGTGTTTACGGGCTATTGTGACATCTTGTTATAATAATGTAACAACTACTTTAAAAACACCAATCGCGTCTAACACACACATAGTTTAAGCGAGTGTAATTGACTCAATGCCTTTTTTCAATGCCGATACCATACTGCTGAATCAAAAACTAAAATAAAAGGTCGCACAAAATTGTACCAGAAAATAAAAGAAAGACATGTATTATTTCAATAATTGTCTGCTCTATGTCAGATGACTACTTTATTTACGCAAGACATTTTCTCTGCTCGCAAATACGTAATAGTTTAGGCAGCTTCGTTCATACACAGACACAATTATGTGATTAAAATATAAGTAGACGAGTCGATATCGATGATTATCTTGATTGTTATATAATTTTACTGAAGTAAACGAAATTTTTATACTATACAAAGAATGTAAATTGTTAAGTTTAATATTATTCGGTTATATGCATATGTTGGTATAAGATTGAAATCACAAAATTTTGACGTTGCAATCGTATAAACTTGCTTCAAGAAATACATGTCAAATACAAATAACGTGAATATAAAAATAAACACGTTTTGTGTTTTCTAAGCAATTCACAAACAAAACAGCTTTGATACATGAATATGTGTAATTGCATTGATGTTGTCCTCTTTTAATTTACCTCGTCTGAGTTGCAAGTAGTAACGGTGTTGCAAATAGAATCCAGTTTACTGCCTTTACACGCGAAGCATTTTGTTCCATGTTCTGTTGACGTGAATTGCATAAAAAAGATCGTAAAGGGACATTATCTAAATGCGTTTGACGTTAATGTTTAAAAGCACATTTACACATATATGTAAACTTTGTTACTTTGAGTATGTTTCTTACATGGTTTAGATCAAATGGCTTAATTTTATCTATAAAAAATTATCGCAAAAAATCGGTAAGATCGTGTTTTAAACATTAAGAAGATTAGGCCCTTTATGATGAACTCAAATCAGAAATATTGGCACACACCAATGTATATGAAGCAACTTATGGATACCCTACCTTTAGAACAATCTTGTCCTGAAAATCCGAATGGACACTCGCATGAGTACGAAGAATTGACATTCCTGCAGCGGCCATTATTTTCACATGGATGGCTCGCACAATGGTCGAACTCTTAAATGATTTTACATCGATACGTAAAGAAAGTGCCCATATGCATATTAACGTGTGTGTATTTTTCGGGTTCAAACAGATGTTGCAAATGTGATTTAGACCATGAGAAAGGTTAATTAGGATCTTACACATAACAAATTAAACCAAATATGTTCAATGCGTTTTGCGTTTTAAAACGTCAAAGATTTAAATATCATTATTGAATTGAAAAATGTATATTAACATTGTCCAAAATAAAATATACAACAATATACGGGTTGTAAATACACTAATTTGCCGTTGAACTATATTGAAACGTACGTCTCTCGCAAAACTGTCCAGAATAGCCCGCTGGACAAATGCAAATGTGAAGTTTTAGGTGAGAAAAACACTTCCCTCTCACACATGGATTTGAGTTACAAGGATCCATATCTAAAATAAAATGCATAAATACAGGACACGATTGCTTGTACTGGATAAAGTCACCTAATTTGAATGCGAAACCATGCAGTAACAATGTGTGACTTAATGTCAAAAGAATCATTTGTGGTTTTAGTGGGTCCACTTCTATTTGATAAGTGGACACAGAAGTGTCATCTTATTAGAACAGTATTAATAAGAGCGAGAACATGCTTACATATTTCGCATAAATGCCCAGTATATCCAGCAGGGCAGTGGCAAATAAACATATCAACACCGTCTTCACACGTTGCCCCATTCTTGCAAGGGGCGGGTCTGCATTCGTCTGTATCTGCAAGACGAGGCATTTGACGCCAATTTAAATAAATTGTACACTAAATTTAATATGCATATTTATGAAATAACCAACAATTGAAGCACGAATATTCGTTACCAACTTTAGTAAGTGTAAACGCAGATTTAACAACGTTTACATGCATACCTATTTCACAGTTTATTCCATTGAACCCAGATGGACAAAGACAAAAGTATTCATCTAAGTGAACATAGCATACGCCTCGAACGCATGGGTCGCCATAGCAACCTGTGTAACACACAAAGATAAACGAAAGTTGTGGTCATCGATCTTAATAACACACATTGCATTTTTGATGGCTCAATAACCTTTGAAAAGCAAACCTATGTTATTTATTTAGAATAATTACATTATAATAAATTATTTTAACATTTGTTCATGTCTTTTGTAACTGACACAGATAACTTTTGGTTTAGTAAAGCTATATGCAATATTGTATTTCCATGCAAATAGGAATACAGTCAATAAACGCATTTCTTTTTCGTAGGCTTACTGGATTTCTTGTTTTTTTCAAACGAAATATACCTTGTCCAATAAAGACTGGCATTATCGTAGTCGGAACGGTTGATGCCACCGATGTAATCTTCTGGGCAATGGAGCAGTTGCCTTGTTTAAACGAGATATCATCAAGAGCAATGTCACCTTCATAACCTTTTCCTACTGTTCCTTCAAATATAATCTGAAAATATAAATATGCATGGTATAACGGTTTATAATAATAGAGTTTGATAATTTAAATAAAACATGAGACGCCGAGATTTAAAGACCGAATACCATGTTATATTAATCGATGTAAATTGCTTTGTAAATTGCAAATGCCCGAAACTTATTAAGGGCCATCTTTGGAAGTAAGTATCCGTGTTGGTTCTACATTTGTTCATGATTATACGCAATATCGTTTGAGAAACATCATAAAACATGGCACATTCATTATGGAGAAGACAATCATGATTGCTAAGTTTTGTTAATATCAACTTATGAAGTGCCTACCCGATTGAGACCATCCGTTGTCACTGTTACTTGCGCAAATATCCATTTTGGCCCTTGATTTCCTTCCATGGACCAGATATTATATCCAGGCACGGTTGTGTTTTCTGACAATCGTACGTTCAAATAACCAATACTAGAACCAAACATATAATACCAGAATTCCAAGCAGTGTGTTTCTCCGTAAGAAGATGCACGGTATTCACTTTGTAACCAAGCAGTTTCATTAGACTGTCTTGGGGCGCTTGTTTCTATATAATAGTATTTGCCTGAAAATAAAACGTGAAAAGTCGCATTTTAATAATGTACATTTTTATTTGTACACGATTCTGTATAGTGTTTAATCGTTAAAAGATGCGTATTAGAATATGAACAACATGAAACTTTCGCTGCTCCATCAGGAGAGAAAACTTATTTTATGAACGTTTCTTTTCATTTTAGGCGAGCGACATTTTGAAAAACAGTCCAACACAAAACCAAAGCGCTTGACACAACACAAACACGCTCAACACACACATGTATAACTATACTTGGAATTAATTAGCTTGATCAAAACAGTTACTTTTATGACACAATATCGAGGATACCAATGAAAACAATAACTACTTTCCAGATGTATGTTTGCTTTTTCTAAAGGGTTACAAACCTTGGAGAGTTCCTGTAGTATGGTCATATGTTGGACCTGTGTTTTCCGAGGGTGTCTCTCCTTGATGAAGTGTCCAGTCAAAATTGTCACCGGCATGGACATTGTGCCAGATGCAGTTGGTGTCATTGTCAAAGTTACAACTGCTCACATAAGGCAACATCGTAGTTCCACCAATGGAATTACCACCAGCGTGAATTGAAGATGCTTGACTTTGTGCAGTTTTGGACATTGTTGTAGATGCCGCTGTTGTGGAGGTTGTTGGAACACCTACAAAACACATTGCACTATCCTTTCTTATACAAAAACACCTTATGCAACACCAGAATTCATTTTTAAAGTGCATTTTATTATACAAATCTGCGTGTGTCTGCTTGGCTTAAAACACATTGACAAGTTATTTAAAATGTTGAAGGACACTGTGTGATATTTTGTGTGAATTTTTGTTAAATAAAACCTATTGTCTAAAAATTGTGTATTATCTATAAAAGTGTGCTCTCATATAATATTTACCTACACATGAGCGATGTTGCTACATCATATAACGATAATTAACTATGGCATCTTCGTATTAAGTATGACATTTTCACAACTTATTGTAAGTCTGTCAATATCACTGATATTAATACTAAAACATGTGTTTATAATATCATGTTGATCGCGTATACATCAAATGATTTGTCGACAGAGAACACTAAGAACACTTATGGAAGCGTATATGGTACACCCTGATGCTGTCATGATGTCCACATTCTATGGCGGCATGATATGAAAAATGTGTCATGGCGTAAAAAATAGCTCATCATGTCGACTAAAACATGATTACAAGTCATTTTCACAAGAGCATGACGCCAAACATTATGTTGATTAGTCGACTTAGATCATGTCAACCACGTTGAATCCATGGTCAACCATGTATCACGCCGATGCTATTGCCACTTTGGTCACAACGCTTGAGAATGGTCTTTTTCAAGACATGTGTTCATTTTGTGTCATGGTTATAAATAGTTCAATGTTCAAAACTGTTCATAATGTTTACTTGTCACAGGGGTACATTATACCGACGCGATTTTGAGACAAATGCCTCACCACACAAGACGGGTAGGATCCCTTAGAAGCGGATACAATGAAGTTGTTTGTTTTAAGCATATATGGTAAAATTAAAAACAAACCTACTAACATGTGCGTTGACATGATATTTGTATATAATATACTTATTAATTGCATGACACAGTGCACCAATGAAGAAATACCATGTGTCGCTTCGGCAACTCTCAACATGATGCACCTTTCTTCACCTTGTTTTCTAAAATGATAAATATAAGTAAATAATGATACATATATTTATACTATTACACACTATTTTTAACAGCCACTTAAATTATAATAGGTATTATTGATAAAATACGAACACGGCGTTTTGAAAGATTATAATTGGCATAGATATTTTAAAGAATTTTATTTACAATAATGAATATCCACATATCGAGATCATACCCGGGGACAGAGACTTTGATGCAGAGTTTGGACTCTGAACCAGCCGCGGCTGCAGATGGTACCTTGTAGACAATGTCACTTGAACAGATATTGGCTAAAAATTCAGCAGGAAATATGTATACTCCGTCTACCGGTTGTTGGCTGCTCTCCGTCAGCGTAGGACTGCAGACATGTATACATTTATCTGGTTACCATAGCAAATACTATAACGTACTGTATGCTACGGCAGCATGGCCATATGCTGATAATAGTTCAACAACGCTTAATTAAAGATACGATTTCCATGTGAGGTGAATTTCCTGTTTGGCAAATCTGACAAGTTCAAAATGTTTTCATTTTACCGAAATCATACGTAAGTGTAAATGAGATTTATACTTGATTGTCTATTTAATAACAACACAACACATGCACTAACAACTCGTGCAAAATAAATAAAAAATCTTTATTGTACTTTCAGTATTACCAGTCTTTAAAAGACCCGAAACTGTTTCCATTAGTGTAGAACGGCTTCAAATGCAGATCTTCGCCTTTGGTGCACGCCAGGGTAGATCCGCTTTCAAATGTCGGAGACAGGAAGTGGGGTTTACTCTGAAAAAAGCGTGTCTTACATAAACGCCTTGAAAAAGGAATATGTGTTAATATTTCATTTACAATTATGTGACGTATTTGTGTGCAATATACATCCTATATGCGAACTGTGATCAAAGATGATCTTTATGGGCCGTTTTATGGCAAAATACATATATACATGTGTATGTACCGTGTTCCTATTATTATAATTACAATATCGTAATAGTCAAATGTTAAAATCACAACTGCATCACTACATTTGGTTCTTCAAATACTGTACCTGGTCAATCGGCGAGGAGGCTCCTCCTGTATAAAAAACGTTATACAATCATAAAATGAGATTAAAACATGCATTTATATATGATTATCTAGATTACTTGTTCTATCAAAATAAAGTTTTATAACGGCGTATTGTGAATGCGTAACAAGTTTATTAGCTTGCACATGTGTCAACAGTATATTTCAATAAAACGAAATATTTATGAACATATAATTTAAGAAATATAAAGAGGAACACGAAGTACTCATTTTTATTTCAGTTTATCTTTTCACTATGCAATTAATTTAAAGGGCTTTTGTACTTAAGTTGAGGCCAGAATTTTTTATTTTTTATTTTACGGTGGTGTTTTAAACGTTAAGCACCAGAAGCAGAATATGAAAGTAAAATGGAGAAGTCATTATCAGTAAAAAGAAAACATAAATAATACATATTGTTTACTACAACTTAACGTAAATTGTTAAATACATAATTTTCGGAAAATTGAATCTAAGATGATGCATATTCATAATTGTTCCGTATTGAGTTATATTTTTATTATCATCATCTGAATTTTAAATTGATATATTTTTTTAAACAAAAGGGCTATAATTTAGCAGTCCCTATAACTCGCAAAATACAAACATATACGTTCGAGCACAATTCTTCAAACAAAGAACACAATACAAATTAAGAAATACATAAAAATAACTTAGAATACAAAACCAAAATAGTACTGATAGCAATTCAAATGTGTGTGTGCTAACCAACTTTCTATGCAGCCAATTTAAACTCGAGTCAAGAACCAAGTCTACAAATGCCGACATCTTAAAGGTTAAGGTAAATTCACAAAATTGAAAATCATTGTTTCAGATTCGCAAATTTAATTATGATATTTGTGAGGGAACAGTAATTCTGAACATTTACCATGCACTAAAATAGCAATAATATGCATTCGTTGACGCTTTATAAACCTGCAAATTATAAAGCCTTGCAACGCGAAACGATTGAATAATTTGGAGAGTTCTGTTGTGGTTGTCACATTTTGTGGAACTTCGAGGATTGCTTATATAAAGTATAAAATACATATTCATTGTATTAGCACGGACGGCCGAGTGGTCTAAGTGGTAGACTCTTACTCCAGGACTCCACGGGGTCAGTGGTTCGAGCCCTGTTGAGGGTTACTTTTTTTCTTAAAAAAAATCTTATTCTTGATATTCTTGAGCTCTTTAGATCCAATGTTTACTTTTATTAAAAATAAAGCATTTAATGACAAACTTTAAAACATGCCACAATCTGTGAAAAGGCCCCTTTGAAATAGACGCAATTTTGAGTTTGCATGCTTATTTGTAACGAGTCAGGATGGTTATCTACTTTTTAACACAGGAAGTGCATTAAGCCATACGGAATTATGCAGTCATTTACCACAATTTTGTCTCAACAATTCCAAAATTAAAATATTCAACGAGTGATCCTGTACTTCAAATGTGCAGACTTATTAAATCACCGATTTAGTAAAGAATACACATGTATCATGAAATCAATGTTCATGTTAATTCGTACTAAAAAGGTATATACTTTTAAATTATACAAACCTTTAAAATTAATTTTTATTTCGAAATTTGAAATGCTCTGAATATGTGGTGCAGCTTTCACACTGTTAAAACTTTGACATTATATAATCAGAACTGATAAAAATAATAACCATACCCGATAACAAGTGAATTTAAAAATCCCAGACACACTTTTTCAAACACCAGTTTTCAACAAGATAGTCTTTAAATTAACTGACAAGGCCGCTGATCTAAAGATCTCTCCATTATCATTCATTGTTAGATCTTTAGCTTGCAAGCAATAATATACAATTTGACTAGTGACCTTAGAAAGTATGTAATACTGTAACAACTCAAAATGTTTAACCAATGTGGAATGAATATTCACTTCTATTTTTATTTCGTTTTAAAATCACTTTATTCAGATAATCCTGTAATTCACAAGAGACCGTTTTTATTATAAAATATACATCTTTATGCTATATGTTTTAACTGCTTTAATTCTTAATTTTCACGTACCTGTAATGCGTATTGTTGGACAGAGTTCGTCATCAACTAACCTGTTGAATAAAGTATTATAACATATATGTATGTTAATAAAGACTTAAATCACTTATTAACCAAATACGTAATAAAATATAATAAATTAACGGATTTTCTTGTTTTGTTACGTAGTAGTAAAGAAACGTTTTGAAAAATATCACTAGATTTACCCGCCACTTTGTACATGTTGAATACAGAATCGATGTGTCCCCAGCTCTGATGATGTGACATTAACTGTTCCGAGGGCACATTGCTGTCCAGAGAATTGATCTATAACCGGTTCCCCAACTTCCAAATATGGCGTTGTTAGGCCAATTTGGAATTTTAAACTTAAATAATAATAATAAATGATGTACGAAACTATCAATGTAATACAGTAATGTGTAGCAATTAAGATTTCTTACTTTTTTTTTATTGTTTCTGCGGACTTAATAATTTTACGGCTTTTTGATAAATCATGAAACTGGACCCAATGCCACGATTTCTCGACAGGCTTTCAAAATACACACGGGGTAATTGTATTATTTGGTAAATAAACATTATCATAGATGTCACAACATAACACATCATTTTTATTATCAATTTTGGAATTATATATCAAATTTGTCTATGATTCATTATACATGCACAACTGTTTCACAACATGAACAAGGAGTGAAGGAGTATCTTCGTAAAACCGTGTTAACAACGTTCAATACATAGGAGAAAGAGTCTTATGAAACTGGGTAATCTCTTACGCTGAGCTTCCACACACTTGAAACTTGAACAAACACGTTTCCAGCAGGCGGCACTGAATCCCTGTCGGCAATCCACCGTTGGTTCCGACGAAGGATGTCTTAAAAAATACATTACAAACATGACGTTCTTTTTTATGAATCAAACCCATCAAACCCATTATGTTATTATTAATAAAGTTTTATCATGGGAATAAATTGACTTTAATGCATCTAACATAAGGTCATACACTATTATACGTATTTCTCAAAGCATTGAACGAATACATACCGTATTACTTATGGGTGGATTGATCGGGATAGCTGCAAAAATACATTTAACATTAATATAGGCGTTGATGAACGATATTATGACAACGCAACAATATATTGTATTGACGATTTATTTTAATCGCAAGACCATAGAAAGTGTGTTCTAATTGTAACACTTGCAATATGATAAGCGGAGCAGACGTATATCGATATTCAATCTTACATGTAGCACAAGTTGGTCCACCATATCCTTGTTTGCAGAAACACACAGGGATTTACAGGATCATGCCCATCGCAGAAACCGCCGTTAGCACATTGCAGCAGTTGACAGCCGATCATGTCTGCACAAAAGCATGAAAGGATGCACACAATTTATAGAAGACAATATCAATGCAAACTAACAATGGGGTTTCTCAAACTCCACCATTAATTGGAAACACAATACTTTATGCAATGTAATGTAAATTAAGATATTACTACGATTGTATTGAAATTGATGAATTGGTGAATTGATGGCTAAGTCCTGATTAAGTAAAATAGCATGATACGTCTTACCTTTTGTTTTTGATGTATTTCTTACAGTAACCGTGAAGCACCTGTCTTCACCAGAAACACCGGTTCTGTAAAATAATATGGAAATTTAATGTTCACTTAAAAGGCTAATTAACTAACACGTTCTTATGCAAACAAACACATACATATACAATTATTTTAAAAACGACAATACATACATCCTATATGACTACGCACCAATAATGTAGTTTAAAGAACATTCAAGAATGCCATTATATATTTACAAAATAATTAACGTACAGTCTGCTCTAGCGTTGTACTTAAGCATAAAGCTTGTCCGTACGAAACAGTAGTTTATTATATGATATTCGCATATATTTTATAAAATTGCCTATCAGTCTGTTGAGGCAAGTAGTATCGAGGTAGTGGCAACAAATTTAAATAAATATATAAATGTTCAAGTCTCACAAACAATTGTACTTTAAATAAAATCACCATCTGATTCGTTTTTTTGCCTCATTATTAACTTTGTATAACATGCATATGCTTAACATTGGAAGTAAATGAGCAACAGCTTACCTTTTTCTTATCAGCACAATGCAAACTTTGCTGTCTGTTTTATTCTGAACAGAAGGTCTAAATGCCACGTCTAACGTACAAGATGCGTTCGTATTGCTTCCGTCAATACAGGAAGAGCACGTGGAAAAAATGTGTGTGTTCACAAAGTTCGAGCGCAATAAAGATGGCTTGATACTGTAAATATATAATGCTAGACTAGGAAAATAAAATATGTTTTTGTTTTAAATTTTATTTCAATATATTGGTAAAAGTTAATACTGTTTATAATGCATTTATTAGCTTGTTCTCTGTTTGGCACATTCATGTATTCGCCTGTTTCAGCTTGATTGCACTAAGTACCTACCTATTGATTGTGTTCTAAATTGATAAACGTATGAATTTGAACAAGTTGTGCATTAGCATTGTAAAACGAAGAACTTGAAACGCCGTGTATCATTATGTACCTACCGATCTTTTTGTTGTATGAAACCAGAATTTTCTAGGCAAGTCTAATATAGCTGATTATCGGGGCTTACTTTACAATTATTATGCTTGAAAATACAAATTACTAATCGGAAGGGTTCTGACTGGGTACCAACATGAACTCACTACTTGGGATCCAGCTGGACGCCAAAATGTAATTCACCTCACAAAGGTACCAGGGTATATCAACCGAGCATGTTATTGCTGGGTAGCAGAATGGATTTACCAACTTTGTTCTAGCTAGGTACCTGGATTAACTTACCATTCAAATTCATGCTGGAGACCAGGATGCGCTGTGAAGGTAACGTGGCAAACTGTTTTGAACTCGCATTCAATTTTTGAATCCAGAGGGAGACTCGGTGATACAAAGTGAGGCATATCCTATTCAGTAGGCAAAATAATGGACTAATATCATATCATTTGCCATTCATCATAATGTTTATCATAATCATAAATAATTTGCAATTCATTAACACCTGACATAAGTATATGATACTTATAAGTATATCGTTCTTGTACATTTTAAATAATTTTCACCTCAATTGAAGTTCCAATCCATACTTGGATTGACTATAAATCGAAATTATTCTAATTAATTGTAAATAATATTTAAATTTGACAAAATCTCATGAACAGAGTGATACAACATTTGATTTTCAAATAAAAGTTTGATTGATGAATATTGGAAAATGCCTCATACCTTAGCACCATATTGGGACATAGCGCCTGCAAAACAACATACAACTATTTGGATTCATTTTGTTACAGGTATAAATAAAAGCAATATATCAATTTCAAAATAACAAATAGTAAGCAGTAGACAAGGTATCGTTTTGTTATAAAGGCAATGAATAATTCTAAGCAATATAAAGCAGTACCTTCCTCAACATCAACTTCCAAACACAGTTCATCTTGATTTGTTCTGAAATTAACACAACTTTAGAGAGTTTCACAAATAATTAAAAGCCATTGTAATATTAATGCGTTTAAACATTTGCGGATATGTAGTTCAACACACAAACATTACTTAGCTATCATCGTACATGAGTGGGATTTTGTTCCTTAATTCTGGCCTGTTCTTTGCAAACTAGCCTATTATTAGATTTGTGTATTGCATGACAAAATATGTTTGTCAGCTGCAAACAAACGATCATGATAATATATGTCTTATATGAATCATTATACTCACCCACTGGCATTGACGGTCAGTATACACATATCAAACACGCCCACCTCGGTTGGAATGAAAGATATAACTGCCTGGTGGAAATCAGGTCTAAAAGGTAGTGCTTCAATTCTTATCTCGATGTTGGAAAGTGTTGAACTAACGCGTCCTTTCACTATCTGCCTTTAATATTTACAATCAACGTTTATTTTCACGATGTTCATTGAATAATGATTGTGTATATTAATCAATTATTTCACGTCATTGTTAAGCTGTTAAATTCAGAATAGTACAAAACATTGTATAGGGCGTTAAATTATAAACCTCATATTGCCAGCGCTGATTCCTACAACTAAAGCAGAAAATCCGCATTCTCTGTTCTTGTTGCAACTGATAGTTTTGATTGCTGATGTGCCCGTAAATACTGGTGACTGAGAAAAGAAAATGAACACTTGTTGATATATACAAAGCAAACGAACATGCATGTTGCAGCAATAAACACGTCTTCTCCAACAAAGTATCGTTTATCCATCAGCCGTTAATTAGATCAATTGCATATTAGTATGTCATTTGTGAAACATGAGCTGAGCAGAGTAGTATAAAACTTACCCGACCCGTAAGAGCAATTTCGGATGCGCTGGTTAAAACTGCAAACAATTAAAATGATAAATTAACGCAACATGATATGAAAGAATTTCGTTTCTTCAAATGATTGAATACTATGACACAATCACATTGTTTTTATTTATTTTTTATAAACGTGATATGTACAGCGGTTACACATTTTAGTTCATTTATCTGATTTTGTTCATACATTTTCTTGAATTTGCAAGATAAAGTTTTCGCATGAGCTGATAAAAATAGTACATAAATATTTTTGTGCGAGACTATTTATACTCATGTAAAGTTTTCAGATTGAATGAAACATATCTAAACTATGCTATAATGGAAAAAAGAAGGACCAAGTATTTTAAAATTAACTGTAAGTATTTTTATACAATCCGTCTATACCCACTGAGACTGTTTTCATGCGAATGCGCTTGACACGGGTTCCGTTGAAATCAATTAACTGCAAGCTAATTTATGTTTTAATGTTATTTTCGTGTCGTTACTAGAACTATAAGGCTGAAATGAAGCATATCTTCATAAGAAGGATGCTGCGTAATGTCTATATTTCATTGATATTAATAATTAAATACATGATATTTGCTGGATTCGATGGTATATCGATTTTAATTCAAGAGTGATCATATAAAATATAAATTTTCTATGATCACGAGTGAACTAAAATCGATATTCCAATGAATCCAACAAATTTTTTATGCCTTTTTAGCGTTTATTGACATGGAAACCAAGTTAAACTTGAGAATTTCGCTTGGAATAATGACGTCATTTTGTCAAAAAATGACGCCATTTCACAGAAAAACAATGACATTATCGATAATGTTCACTGTTATTTTTCACTGTTTGAAACAGTGAATTATCCGTTTTAACTCACTGATATTTCTCTATAAACCACCGGAAAGCAGGAAAAATAAATATGAATGTTTCGATCATAATTCACTAAATGCCCAATATGCAAAAACATTTGCTTCATTTGAAGCTATGAGTGGTGTTATGTAAAAAAACAAAATAAAACTTGTCAAAAAATTAAGCGTGCATGTTGATGTGATTTTCGATTAATTGAACGATTTCCTTTAACACAAACTAATGAAGACTTTTATCATATTGCTGTTAAATTCCAATTTTGAAGAATAATTTAAAACACATAAATCTGAACATAACGTGACTGAAAAGAACAATACCGCTCTCGCACATATCCCCGCTGGTGCCTTCTTCACAGACACAAGTTATCGCGTGGTTGTTCACAAAGCAGGTTCCATTATGCGTACACGTATTATCTCTATCTAAACACGGTCCTGAGAATAAATGTTTAATATATATGTATCAATTAAATCGTACGCGTATCTGTATTTACAACTGCGCATAATGTTAAATATGTAGTCTGTATTTTAATGTATAGATCTATATGTTTGTTTGTTTTTTTAATAATTTACAGAACGAATTAAAAACACTTACCCGCCCATAATCACTCAAAATCAATGAATATTTCGAAAAGTACAATATCTATGTTCCGTGTCGAAATAGCCAAAATTCAACGCTAGATGTGGTCTGGTAACACAGATTTAACGCGATACAAAATGCTCGTTTTTAATGTTTGTGTGTAACAATGTAGTCCATGTGAATTTCCTTCTACGATATCCGAGCATTTTTGTTCCAATTAAATTTATGTTACCATACCACATCTAGCGTTACAATTTTGGCTATTGCAATAAGGAACACTGATTTTATGGGTTAATTTTATTTTACAAAATACTTTGCGAAATATTCGTTGACTTTCAGTATTTTGTACTATAACTAATCAATAGAGAACCGATCATTAACAAGACGTAATGCTTATCATGACGTATGCCCAAAATTAAAAATGCTAAAATTAAAGGAAAACACATTGAATGTCCAATTAATATTTTGTCACATTTAACATATGTAAATTGCAAACCTTGTTCGCATTTAACTCCTGTGAACCCTTCTTTGCAGATGCACTTGTATTTGTCTGGACTTTTTGTGATACATGCGCCATCGTTGTGACATGTTGTATCAGAACAAACGTCTGGTGATAAAGCATACATCTTTAGATGTACATTTGATATCAACATATTTTAAAACAACAACAACCATTCAAATGTAATTACTTATTTATAATCTTTACAGTTCGGAGTCGTACCAATGTCGACGCTTGCATTACTAATTCCGTTTAAAATAGTAAGATGCTTATCTCATGGTAGGTGGCATTTAGTAAATAAACATTTGTGCAGACCAAAGGCAATAATGGACGTTTCCAACCTCGACATAAAGATGCAAATAAAGACAGTGTTTTGTTGTTTAGATATTGACACACAAAAATACAATGGTACGCTTTCAATGCGTGTAAAGGAATCCGTTTTCAAAGGTAAGGAGAAATTAAAATGTTCGAATAAAGCGTACAGATATATAGAACATACATGAAAATATAGTTCAAAAAATCAACCTTTAATCATGATTTTTAAATTAAGTTTGCTTATGCCTAGTGCGTATGGTCTGAAAGAAAAAAGTTTGAGCCAAATTTTATACAAATCATACAGTACGTTTGGTGAAAAGCTGACATAAAGAAGATGCTGACCTAAATTAAGGCTCAACATTAAAACTCTTCACATTTGAGCTTTAAATTCAGATGTCGTAAAGGCACATGGGGTTCGGTTATGGTATAAATAACATTAAACAACGGCCTAGGATGTAGTGAAACTATAAGAAATGGAGGCTCAAAAAGTATATTTAATTGTCGACTTAATTTTCTATGTGTGCGACTGACTTATACCTTGATTAAGATGGTGTAGAATCTGTATAAACGCATGTTTGTTACCTACCATTAACAGCTGAATGCATCACTGTCACGCTAAAGCAACGTGCCTGATAGCCGATTGATCTACAATTTATATGCACGTATTATTACAAACAATTTGTATAGATATAAAATGTTGCATACAAATCAAAATAAAATTAAAAAGAAACATAGCAGTTAACAAATATAATAGCATATAAACACAAACAAAACTGGTACACAACACTTACTACATGTTTTAAAAAAGCTATCCTTTTCATGAACATAATTATTCACACGACGTCTGAAATATTCAATCAAGTCGATTACTAATTTTTTATGTACTTTGAGATTGATTTGTCTGTGATATTTGTAATTATGTAAACTAGGGCTTAATTTAAAGAATAATGCACAGCTACATGTTTATGGTTTAAAGAAATATATTGGACTGGACTGATCCTTACGCAGATAAAAAACAAATATCGTGGTTTCCATCATGTTCGAACTGAAAGGCAACCTCTGTCACGCATGTTTGTGCTCTTTCCATAGTGTCGAACACTGTAACACCCAATGAAGTGGACTGGACCTGTTGGCTGGTGAGTAAACAGTCAGAAGCATTGCCAGATACATAAGGATGTTAAGAGTAAAATATTTAATATATTTCACATAGTAATGAAAACAATGAAATATTGTATTTCATCACAATCCAAAAAATTGCTTATTGTTTTATTTGCATGTAAATAGCTTTATATTTAAAAAAATTGCCAAACGTCCCGACATTGAAATATTGACGTTATTTTCATATTAAGAACCCATCATCGTTAATTTACTGTTTCACTAAATAAAATTGTATAATTAACAGTTTAAACTCAATTATTTTCACTTTTCTGTGTTCAATATTTAAGTGCTTTTCCAAAAAGAATATTAATGTATTTAAAGTATCAATATGATTATACTAATATTACCCCCCCTCCCCCGCCTTATCAAGACCCATAATATATTATAATATTTGTATGTTTGTATAAAACACGTTTTGACCGCGATTTTTACAACATTGACTATTTTTCGGTATACTGAATGCTTTCGTGTAAAGATAAAATCTCATTTTGTTAAAACATATCTTCGCGTATTTGTTTTCAATATTTAACCTTTACAACTCATGAAGTAAAACTTCAGCTGCACACGCAAGAAAAAGCCTATATACTACACTAAAATCACGCTTTGCCATAATTTTCGGGCATAAATGAAGGACGTGTACAATATAAGCCTAATTATGGCGACAGATAAAACATTTTCCTTAAACCCAGTTGTTTCTTAACAAACTTCATCTTTAACAAACAGTCATTTAGTATTCTTGACATACGTATATCGGTTCGATTCTGAGTGTAAATTGCTGCTAGTTTGTGTGTTCAGGGGTAAACATATATAAGTTGTATAAAGTACACATCAGTGCGTATAAGTAATATTTATTGACAGAAAATAGTTGGATTGTGGGTGTTTGCTAGTTAATTGCATAAATATGCCATTGTGGTGACATTTTATTTATCAGTATTTTATTAATATGTTGAATATACACAGTAACAATAAACGGACAAATAAATAAAAGAAACACATACCAAGAATTATTGTAGGATGTGTAAAGGAGCATTCGACACGGTTTGCTGGTGGTACAGGTAAAACTGCTACCTGGTAACGGTGTTGGTATCACAAAACGTACCTTGCAAAGAATTGTGATTGAATGAGTCATTGAGTGATAAGGCGATTGAGTGAGAGTTTGCAATAATGGGAGTGTGTGAGTAAATGATAAAACGGAAAAGAAAACAAACACATTAAACAACCATCAAGAGACATGCCATTAATTTGAACAATAATGATACGATGCCAAAATGTGGTTTATTTATGAGTTTGGTTAATGACTCACCACGGCATCTTTCGCATTTGGATCTGAAATGCAAAAATATGTTATTGTTGTTTTTACAAAATACTCACGTTAAAATGTAAACGTATTACTGTCCGAACGCTTTCAAACACAATATTATGAGTTCACTAATGTCGCAAAAATGCGAATATGTTCCGATGTTGAGGTCCTCAAAATGTTCAGTTAAACAAGGTAGATATACATTTTTTGGCAAGTTTCGTGAAAACTACTTAAAGGACACATACGATTTAGAACAGACCTACCACTAAATTGCCACATTTGATTTTATATCAATGCGAACGTCAATATTAATGCATTTCAACGTTGAAATGTGCAAACATATTTACCATCGTGGATAAACACCAAGTCCCAGCATATTGTTTCAGAAGCGCCGCTACATTAACACAGAAATATGTTTATTCAATGTGTTACTTAATATATAACTCTTGTTATGCACTACTTGACCGCCCTTCCGCTTCAATCTTTCTTTGGCATTGAAAACCGAGAAGCGTTATATTTGTTGTGTTTAATATTATAACTGTCTCGCATGTTGCAGTAGTTAAATATCATGTTTATAATAATAATACTAAAACCACCACCACCACCACCATTACTACTACTACTACAACTACAACTACTACTACTACTACTACTACTACTACTACTACTACTACTACTACTACTACTACTACTACCACTACTACTACTACTACTACTACTACTACTACTACTACTACTACTACTACTACTACAACTACTACTTCTACTACTACTACTAATAATAATAATAATAATAATAATAATAGTAATAATAATAATTATAATAATTATAATAATAGCAATACTTATAATAAAGACCAGGAGTACAAGCGTGCTGAACACAAGCGTTTGAATGACAACACAGTGCGTTAAATACAATCTTGACTAACGTAATTACTGTTAGTTACCAAAAATTTAGATACCGAAAATGTTATAAAATTTAGGGACACAAATAAGTGTCCGAAAATTATAGGCATATTGAAATGCAATGCACAATAGTTTTATTATGATTTACTCTTCTTTTTCTACTTTAGAATAAAGTTTGAAATAAATACAATTTACAGATTTGCTTACTGTTTACTGAAATGATACAGAACGAACAAGTCAAAACACAAACTGCTCTCTTAAAATAACGCTAGCATTACAAATGCTGTAGGGTAAATCGATTGTTTACTACCGGTATAAATGGATATTCACCCAATTACGCAAATGATATGGTCCATTGTCCTCAGGTATGCATCTGCCAGGTTTTATGACATTAATCCTGTTATAAAAATTCATGTTCGAAGTGTCACAAGATACGCGAATACATGGCCGAAATCGGGTAAAATAGCGCTGTAAGATATACTGTCGGAAAATTTAGAGTTATTAATGATAGATGAAAATCCGTATGTCCGAAAATTAAGGGTCACGAAAAAAAATATTTTGGAAAAAACAGGGTGTTCGAAAATTGTGAGTGTCCGACAACTAATAGCAATTACGGTATTTAGTAAACATTAAATTGAAATAGCAAAAATGGTTTCAATATCAAAGGCGCTTCTTGCCAGAAATGTTTTAATTAATCCACCACTTTGACATCAGATGAATAATGATACTCTTAACAGCAAAAGACGTATTACCTAGATGAAGCTTTTACACAAAGATGTCGCCCGGTCACATCCAGCACTTTTCCAATTACATCAACGAAACATTTGTAAACATTGGTGAAACCAAAATAGGTATCGTTCTCGGCGGAACATACTACGTTTGAAGATGTTTCAAGTTCTTGGGACGGGTGGATGGTTGTAGTCGGCATTGTACTAAATAAGAAGAAACATAACGAAATATGAAGCATTGATGGGTATATAGATGAACGCTTTTTTAAAGATGCCCATAAGTCTTAATAATAATTAAAACATAATACATCCGATCAATGCGTCACACAGACAAGTTCCATTATGTTATAACAAAGAAGCGAAACCAGAAATAACATTTTTCGGCATAAAAGTAATAATTCACGAACTGTCTAAACGTTTTTGTTCCTGGTGCAAACTCAACTTTAAATTAAGTACTATGTCTAAAGTGATATTCCCGTACTGGGACTAAACAAAAAAGCGTTATTAATATCTTTGAGTATGCAATGCACATCGTTATGGAAATAACGTCGCAAGATCTATACATTTTACAACCATTGGCCAAAAAGCATTTTTATTGACGATAAACGGGCATTTAAAAAGCTGTAAAGCCTTGTTAATCAACACCAGTAAAGATACGATCAAGATTATCATCTGATAATGCATTTACATACGCGATTCTTTTTTATTCACGAACCTTGCTTTTGTTGCTATATATACGTCAACAGTGCAGCTTTTGATTTCCTTATGTTGTGAATAGCAGACGATTCTACTACCGGGTCCCGGAGTTGGATCCACAAATTGTACTTCGTTTTGAAGGTCCTTGCAATAATAATTTATATCCAAATCATAAAACATATAAACAAATCAAGAACTGAGGATTCATCACTATAATACGTATAGTAAGTAATTAACACATTGTTGTCACGATATGAATTACAAAAACTATATTATAATATTGAAAAAATCATACGTACAAGGGCACTCCCGGGCGGAACTAAATGAAATAAAATATATCAACCAATCATTTGATTACATGAATCATATGTTGGTATCGGAAATAGATATTATTAATTTGATATGCATATATTTCGAAAATATATATGCATATGTAAAGTGCAACCCTTATTATTTAATACGTTATAGAATTAATCTGAAGCAATTAATCGTTACACAAATCATTTAAATTATAAACAATGCCGATATTTCTACTGTATACATATCGCTAAATTGAAAGCAAAACAACATTATAAATTCAATGGTTAGATAACAGCTTTATCGGTCAGCGTGTACCGTGCGAACAATTGTCTGCTGAAAATCCAAGTCTGCATATACATGCTCCACCTTTGCAGATGCCGCCGTTATTGCATGGAGAAGAGCATGAATCAGCTGCAAGCAGGAAATGACAACGTGTACGTGTATCGTTCAAGCATTGCGATAGCATGATATTTTCTTCTATCAAAAAGGCACTTGCTTAAGAGACAGACAAAAGCACTTACCAACTGCACAACTGGAACAGCTAGAAGTTGTTTGCGATGGAATCTTCATGCAGGTAAATTTTGAGATGCCATCGACACACAATTCATTCGAGACGCATGTATTTGGTCGGCAGGTATTCGTCTCTATATACGTCAAAGAAAATAATTAATTGATGCGCCATGCACATGTACTTAAAAGATGACATCGCATTGAAATAAATCGTCAATTGTAAGAAAAAACATAATAAACGTGGTTACGTTTAAAACGGATTTATTGAATAAAATACAAGATAAGAAAATTGATGTCAGAAGATTTTAGTATTCATATAGATATAGGTGTTATATATACCTATATACCTATATAGATATAATATATTTTTTTAATAAGTTACGCTTACTGTTCAAACAGTTTGGGTACATGTATTTGTTTTCATTGATGTCGTCGTCAGTACAATAACATGCGTATTTGTCGCCAAATGGTATACATTGGCCATGATTGCATATGCCAACAGTGCAGACTTGATTGACTGTGAAAAGGAACGAAGAGATTTAAACTATATTAAGGTGTTGATAAAACAATATAAAGAAGTGAACCTGCTGATCTCTTGAAGATGATGATTCCAAAACATGCATATTGAAAAAAGTTTAATTTCAATGAACTAGGCTCGCGCGCCCGTATAAAGGTTTGCTTTCGCCATTGTTTTATAACTTTTAACCAGAATTTTCAAATATTAATGGAAGCAATATCATTTATTTTAAAATTCGTTCTATTTAACCCTCAATTTACTGCGGTCGAATGTATCGTTTAGTTTGTGCAATTTTTATCTGGTCTTTGATTGCATTATGCATTCTTCAGATACTGCATGGATGATCTAAACAATTACAAATGGTTTGAATTTACAGAACAACCGATGTTAATGGGATGTTCCAGGTTCAAACAACATGTGTTTAAATATTTCTTGTTATACAAACACGACTATATCCAATCATTATTCGTATGAATATTTTTCTAAAAGGCATGCATGTTTATACTATTTAATTATATTAGCATGAAAAAGTAAGCAAAAACAGTACGTCCGATTATAGGAATCTATTGTTATTGTGCTTTTTGACAATTGTTAAAATACAACATTTTTACGAAAAGAGACAAATCACACATAATCACGGGTATAATCACATAATCATACGCAGTAAACGAGATATACATGTTTACCTTGGAAAAAATGATTAAATAATTGGTCTCTTACCAAAATATACGTAATACAATTTCGCCTTATAAAAGGCTGCAATAGGCAAATATTCTGTTGGCTGTACTTTTTAATCGGTAACACGAGAGCTGACCAAGACTATCTAAGCAACAGTTTACTTATTTAAAAAGATATGCAAGAGTATATTCTTTAAAAATCATGTTGGATGTTCTTCGAAAACGGAGTTAATCAATCTTGGGGAGACGATTCTTTACATTTTATTGGAACGTCGGCTTTATTTAAGACTTTGTGCGAACATATTGGATACATTTTCCAACCAGAAGGCATTGTTATGGTCTGTGAGAACATCCTTGAAAACAACTGATGAAAAAACGTTTTTGCTAAAACTGCGTATAGTTTAGTCTACACCACTTGAGACATAGAATCTTCGTGGAACGATAGTTTATTTTACGCTGAATAGACTAAAAACGAACACATTGCATTTGATAACGTGCAAATGGAAAATTAATTGCTTAATATTATTAATTATTACGTATATATTTATAAACAGAAGAACAATTGGGAAAAAGTAGTAAAAATGTTTCTATGTATCATGTATTGTCGTCACCTGCAGTACGACTTTCGCGTGTTTCAAATAACACCGACGGTTTTAAGTTGCAGACCCTAGTTTTGGTTCAAATGTTTTAAACCAGTATAAGGAAAAGTATGTGTGCCATTTAAAAAATTATGTGTTTTTAAGGTTGGAGACTTTTGCGGACAACTTGTGTCAATGTCGTTAACACTCAACAAAACTAAAAAGACGGCAAAAATGTTGGAAACACAAATACCAACTACAAAACAACTTAACCGGTAGGTCAAGTGGGTCCTATCTTGCAAACTGTTGACTTAATTGTTTCATTAAATTTGAAGGTTTTACATTAAATTACCTAATGATTGGACGTGGTATATAACACCTCAAACGCATTCAGCCAATGTGCAATGGTTAATGATTCGACAGTCGATAGTAAACGAAATTAAATTCACTACAACATGAATACTCTCAATGTAGAAATGTTTTACCAAAAGTTTAAACACGCACGAAGCCAAGTATTGCATAACATGCAAAATACTTACGTTCAGAACATAATCGTCCGAAATAATGTTCTGGACAAATGCATTTAAAAAGTCCCGAATCGTCGTTGTCTGGCTCACATGTACCCTCAATGCAAGGACTGGATAAACATGGATCTGCAAAGAAACACGGGTTTACAAATTTCCGATTTAAAATAAAAATCGTCAAATTTCATTTATTACCATAAATTAGATGTTTTTTACCATGTTATAAGTGTTTCTTTTCGCACTAAAGTAGACAGTATAGGTATGGTTCTAACCTTTCAACGAGATAGCAAAAAATCACGCGCGACATTTTTTTACGTACCCGGAGGAAAGACATGCACATTTATGCAGATTTCCCTGCTTGTGTACCTTAAAGAAACAAAACATGCGTATACTGCTATTGAACAAAACATTAAAATGCTACAAATCTTCATTTATTCATAAAATTTCATAAAGGCATACGTGAATGCTGTTCAATCGTCTAATGCGAAATCTACAAAGATTGGCTTTAATGGATAATATAATTGCTTCTTTATTATTGTTTAAGAGTATTTAATAGTTGACATGCGTTTACTGAAAAAGGTTAACGTTTTTTAATTATAATGTGAAAATCAAAATATACCCGTCTAAGTCCGTTGCTTGAAGGCAGATAGGTCCAACTCCTATTGAGAAATTACGAAATGTAAGATCCGATGTGTAAAGCATTGTTCCGTTATGAGTAAGGTTACGAGGAAATGTCAGTGTGGCTGAATTCAGGTAATTTCGTGTTATGATGATATCTTTTAATCCCCTGCAACAAAGTTTTTAAGAATGACATTTTTACACATTCTGATATAAACATTGTATAATAATTATACAACAATATATATTATTGAATTATCTAATATGCGTGTCCGTGTGTGTGATAAACTTAATTAGTTTCGCATGTTAAAATACTGAATGCATTTTTAAAAAAACTTTGTAAATAACATAAAATAATTATCATCATACGTTGAAGGTCATTTGTACAAAAGAAATCACTTGACATATTGAAGTTGAATCAAGCTATACACAATTCAATGTAAAATACCAAGAAAAAGTACTTCCTTAATGGCAGATTCCTTCAGATGTTGAAAATGAACAGTTCAACTCTGTGACATGTGAGTCAGATATAAGATGAATCGCATATATGTTTGTTAAGAAACTATAACATATGCTTTGTGAGCTTGAATACACGTTTAAAAAATGTCTGACATGTTCATTTAAGTAACACATGCTTTCAAGAATGACGAATTGTAAATCAATATCCCAATGTATTTAAATTATGATACAGTTGGCAAAATTAAACAATAACTTAATATATAAAAGCAAACAGCGTTGACATTAAAATTAAGATAATCGGCCTTGATGAAGACCCAACTATGTTCTAAACACTTAGTTGCAGCTTAGCACAAAAAGCAATAAACTAAACCATCGAAGCCGCTTGTCGAAATGTAAAGCAAGTCGATACAAAAATGTTAACCGCCTTTTCGTCTTATTTAGTTTACTTTTTTAAGGATGACATAATCATAATATTCTGAAACAATAGTATTATTCGCTTCATGTTCTGATCAGTTTACTTACAAAGCCGTTAATCAGTGGCTTATTGAAATATCGCAGAGCTCCATACCGCCTACTGTTCTTTTTGTAGCTAAGAAATTCGCTTTTTACATGGCATAATTTCATTGACAAAATATAGTCTATGGAACATCTCACACAAAATTCAACGTCATTTAATTATATGACTTGTATGATATATTTGCATTAATATTCTGGACATTTCTCGAAAACAAGTTGTAACAAGCAACTCCAAGTTATTGAATCTTCCCTCTAACATTAAATTATAAATGGTATTCTCATGCTGCATGCTGATTTGTTTGTTAGTGTAAGATTGATGCCCATTGCATTTAAACGTATAAATAGCTTTTACCAAAGATGTTGATACCGAATTTCGCACGTACCTTTCAGAATCTACAAACAGTGGTATGGTACAATACACGTATTTTGGACATGAAAAACTGCCGTTTGGAAACTCCAAGAAATAAGGATCCCTCTGAAATTAATGATATGGAGTTCAAACGTAGTACAACAACTGAATTTATATACGCATTTCGTCATTGTAATTAATGAACTCTGACGGTTAGCATTTAGATATCAATAAATAACACACCAGGAGTGATTGCAAAAAGCTCTTATTTACAAAAATACATACTGTACGTAATATACCTGAAGTCTGCCATTCTCCCAAAAGTCGGTCTGAAAAAAAGATAATAATATCAATATTTAAAATAAAATCATGATCGCAATCGTGAGTTAAGAATAAGATCATGATGCTTTACTAAAAGCACTTATACAACAACAACAACAACAACAACAACAACAACTACTACTACTACTACTACTACTACTACTACTTACTACTACTACTACTACGACTACTACTACGACTACTACTACTACTACGACGACGGGGACTACGACGACGACGACTACGACGACGACTACTACGACGACGACGACTACTACTACGACGACGACGGGGACTACTACTACGACTACGACTACGACGACTACTACTACGACTACTACGACTACTACGACGACGGATTACGACGGCTACTACGAGGACGACTACTACTACTACGAATACTACTACGAAAGACGACTACGACTACTACGACGAACACGCCGACTATACGACTACGACGGCTTCTACGACTTCTACTATTACGACTACTACCAAAACTACTACTACTACGACTACTACGACGACGGCTACTACGACTTCGACGACAACGACACTAACTACGACGACGGCGACTACTACTACTACGACGACGGCGACTACTACTACTACTACTACTACGACTACGACGACGACGACGACGACTTCGACTACTACGACGGACGACTACGGCTACTACTACGACGACTACGACGACTACGACTACTAGGACTACGACGGCTACTACGACGAATACGAATACTTCGACGACTACGACGGCTACTACGACTACTACTTCTACTTCTACTTCTACGACAACTACTAGGACTACGGTACTACTACTACTACTACTAGTACGATTACTTCGGGGCGACTACGACTACGCGACTGGCGACGACGACGACTACTAGGACTACGACTACGACGACTACGACGACGACGACGGCTACGACTACTACGACTACGACGACGACGACTACGACGACTACTTTTACGATTACGATTACTAGGACTACTACGACTACTACGACGACTACTACTACTACTACTACTACGACTACTACAGGACTACTACTACGACTACTACAACTACTTTTTTTACTACTACTACGACTACGGCTACTACTACTACTACTACTACTACTACTACTACTACTACTACTACTACTATTACTACTACTACTACTACTACTACTACTACTACTACTACTATTATTATTATTTCTACTACTACTTCTTCCACTACTACAACCACTTCCACTACTACTTCTATAACAAATTCTACTATTACCCTTAAAACAACTACAACACATACTACTGTACTACAACTGCTCGTTTTCGTATGTTTTCAACGTACCTTTCACTTGTATTTTGAAACATCGTCTTTCATTGGAGGTAAGTCTGGAAAGTTTAAATTCCTCTTGATTTAAAACGAATGGATTAGTTAATTATTTAGTTTTCATTTGACAAGAGGTCCTGGTGTACACTGTATTAACTCTATTCAAAATAACGGGTATCTCTGTTATTTATGTATTTTATTTTACTTTCTGACTTCTTCTGTTATCATGTTAACAGGCCGCATCGTAAATTGACGTTTAAATCATACACTTATTATAACTCAATTCATTTAATTACAGTATTGACTTATTCACATCAAATAATAAATGAACGATACTTGCTCAGTTGAATCGGTAACTGTAAGACAAATAAGATGGTGACCAATATCATCCTTTGAAGGCGTCCATCTTAATTCTACGTATTTAATATTGTCTCTGCCTTCAGCATCTGGCTTTACTTCCGACATTGTCACGGACTCGTTTCTCAAACGCAAAGTATTAAACTTAATAATGTCACTGAAAAAAACAATTTTGAGCAAAATAGCATACAAAAACCTCATGTTGTTCTGATGTTAAAAAATCGGCATAGGTTAATCGTGTCAAGGAGAATGTATACATATAAATATTTGTTGTTTAAACTATTTGTTTATTAACGATATATCAAAATTTGTTACTGCAATTATAATAATGTCGAAACAAATGTCATACGCACACGCCATCGCTTGATTTTGCAAACGCTCTCATGAAGAACACTGAATCGATGTAGAGGATAAATTGCGTATTGGGTGCTTCCGTGGGAGAAACAAACTGTGGGCCGTCGATGTGGGTTGTCACGTGTACAATGAACTAACAAAAAAGGTTCTTATAACTTATGACAAATACATACATATTTTATGCTTAAGCTTTTTATTATCATAGGTGTTGGTATTGTCGAGGAACGTTCTCATAGAAGTGTAGAACGATTTAGCTCGGTCATTCCATCTCCATTGATGTATTTAAAATATTCAAAATGTTAATCAGTGTGGGTACATCTATTTTTTACTTTCACTCCACACACATTGTTTATTAGGAACGGAAACACCTGTGCCACACTCTACCAAATTATATATATATATATTAATAAATAAATATATATATATATATATATATATATATATATATATATATATATATATATATATATATATATATATATATATATATATATATATAAATATATATAGTTTCAGATTGGGTAAAATGGTGGGTCAAACGTCCATTTTACCGCCGTATTGTTGGGTCTTTAGTCGATTGTCGGGTCCCAAAGTCGATTATCGGGCACTTGGACCCGACAGTTGAAGACCCACTTAATAAAAGGCTGCTTAACATCCTCATGACTATTTTTTAATTCAAATTTGCGTATGTAATTTTACTCGAATTGTCGGGCCTATATCTCCCATTCGCAAACTTTAGATCAAACTCCTCACGGCAGTTACTTCCCTTGGGCATCTTCTAGAATAAGGGAGGCCACTGAGCCCTTTTCGGAAAGTCGCATATCTCCCCTGAGTATTCTCCGGAATTGGAGGTTCTCAATCGCTGGCATTCGGTACCCCTCGCAGATTATCATAATACTTATCCGATGTTTGACGGAAAGGGCCGAGAATGTGCGATTGAATCGCTGGGTAGTATTGATTTCCAGTAACAATGGCGTCGAATGAGAAAGAAAACGATCGTTATCTGTCTGACATCGAAATTGACAAATTAAGTGTTGCACAATTGAAGGATTATTTACGATTTCATAATCATTATGTGTCAGGGAATAAGAATGAACTTGTCTTGAGGACAAAAGGCGTACAAAAGCTAGGATTAAATGATCGACAGCTGCACAGGAATGCGGAAGTAAATTATGAAAAAAGGAAAACAGAAAAACTTTTTACGCCACTCGGTGAAAAGCTGCCACATCCAGATGTATTAAAAACGTTGAGTAGTGACTTAATGGACTTTCCTACATTAATAGATAGTGACATCTACAATTATTTTGTGCTGAAAATGAACACACAAAAACAATTGAGATCAAAAAATTGTATTATGTTTACAGACATAAACACAGTATTTTGTACCATGACATAAGTGACAAATGGGAACATTGTTTTGTTAAATGCAAAGTATTACCATCACTACCGAGTGCAAATGTGAAAGAAAACCCAGATCACAGTGTGTGGCTCTGTCTGTCAAAGGTCACTGGACAGGTTCATTCAGCGGAATGTAATTGCACAGCCGGGTGAGTGTACACAGTTTTTCATATAAGTTCTTGCAATATTGAAACGAGGTTATAAATAATTTATCAAGAGACATGCCTCTGTTACAATCCTAGTTGCAATAATCCAACTCCCAGCTATATTTACCCTCTGGGTTGTGAGGTGTACGAATGTACTCATAAACCCTCAGAGCATTCAAGAAGAACTAGTAGTTACGATCCCCGAATCGGCTTTATACCAATCATTTTCATAGATCTATATACTGGTCACAAGCTATTCTCGGGATGGACCAGTTTCTGGGAAATTTTCATCAAAATTTAGATGCTCGAGCAAAAAAAAAAGTGCAGTTTGAAAGTATGTCTAATTATTATGTTTATATATTTTCAGGAGCGGAGAAGCATGTATCCATATTGGTGCATTTATGTATGCCCTTTCTGATCTCACTGCTAAAAAGAAGGACGGCACTCTAAGATCAACCTCAAAAAAATGCGTGTGGGACAGATTTAATAATCCCCGGAAAAGAAAGCGAACGCCTAAAAAGTCTAGCGAATTTACATTTCGGAAACATACCTTTGAGTCAAAATTAGAGCCAGTCGAAAATAACACCAGAAAAGAACTTCTTGCGATTTCTGTAAATGAGAACAGTTTCCGTTCAAAACTCGAAAATATGCAACCCAACAGCTGGATGGCTTTTGAACTTTGTAGAAGAGAAGGAAGAGGTGAAATTACCAAAGTTTATAGAAATTGGATATAACTTTAGTGATAGCGTAGATCTGAATAGTGAAACTGTGAAGGATAAAATGTCGAAAATGATGGATATGCTACAAATGGATGAACTTGAATGCCAAAGTATTGAAAAATTAACCAGAGGTCAGGGAAAGAACGTACTTTGGGAAGATGAAAGAAAATTACGTGTAACTGCATCCAATTTTGGTGAAGTAATTTTACTGAAACAAGAGACTGAAAGATTTAAAAGAAATTGAGTGCAATCTTTAAAGAATAGTAACAAATATGAATTTAAGATCACAATTGTGAATTTCTCGCAAGCTTACCCTTGCTCCTAGAATATGTTTTTATAATTTTGATGTCTCACTTTTCTCTAGAGATTAACCCTTTACTTCTTAAATATGTATTTTCAAGCTTTTGTAGTTCCTTAAAAAGTTAAATGTAATAAAGTACCTTTATTACTAAATTTAAGTTTTAAAGGCTTCATTTCCAACCCTTAAATACTGATGAGCAGCAAACAGTATAAAACCTGAACAGACTGCGAGTTACTAGCATGCTGTTCTGGTTTTATGCTGTTTTCACTGTGCTTCCAAGTGGAATAGGGTTAAATAACAAAAGTTAACGCCAGATCAGAAAATAATTTAAGTAACAACAGTACAGGACATCATTGAGGTCCCTCCTTTTTTATGTTTCAATAGTCATTTAGCTCTACAAAGCATATAAATATTGTACATAAAAGTGTATGAATGTATAAATATTTATCAACTGTTCATATTATGAATTTTACAGTAGTACATGTAGAATGCTTTTCAACGATTTGTGTACGGTTCATTAATACCATCACAACGTGATTGTCAATTGTTATTCCGCTAAATTGATTTGCTCTTAAAATGATAAATCATAAAAAGAACTTTTGCTATGTTATTATCCATCACTTATTACCTTACCTGTGTTTGGAGAAAAACCGAAGGGTTTACGATAATAATCTGTTTCAAAATGTTAAAATGATATGAAATTAATGAGTGGCAAGCATGAACCAAATTAAGAAAATCAACACAGAGGTATCAACAGCTGCATCTTATTAAAAATCTGTGCACAATGCTTTTTGTCCAAGTATAGATCATTTCAGAACCCCATTGAGTTAATAGACACCTTGGAAGCTTTGCTGGTATGACTTCTGCTTTACATCTGACAAGTACTCTGCAGGTGTTGCTACTTGTATCAGAAATCTTGGTTTTAAACAAGAGCTGTCACCATAGGATGACTTATGCCCCCTATATACGCTTGATAGAAGTTATGAGCATTTTCCCAAACCTAAATGCATATTTCGAAACCTAAACACGGACCCTAAGTTTAAGGTCAAGGTCACAGGGGTCAAAGTTTGTGTGCATATGGAAAGGCCTTGACCATATACACATGCATGCCAAATATGAAAATGCTATCTGAAGCGACATAGAAGTTATGAGCATTTTTCGAAACCTAAACGCAAAGTGTGACGGACAGACCGACAGACAGTCCGATCACTATAGCGACATAGAAGTTATGAGCTTTTTTCGAAACCTAAATGCATATTCGAAACCTAAACGCGGACCCTTAGTTTAAGGTCAAGGTCACAGGGGTCAAAATTTGTGTGCGTATGGAAAAGCTTTGTCCATATACACATGCATGCCAAATATGAAATTGCTATCCAAAGCGACATAGCAGTTATGAGGATTTTTCGAAACCTAAACGCAAAGTGTGACGGACGGACAGACCGACAGACAGTCTGATCACTATATGCCCTCCTTCGGGGGCATAAAAATTCTTGACGGGTTTATTGCTCCCAATTATAAATTAACTGTTGATTAAGTCTTCAGTAGCAGTACTAAACCTTAAAGACAAACATTTACTTAGGTATACAAAAGAAATCTGTGTTTTCAACGCTCTGTGTCAATTAATGTATGTAAACTTGAATCCAGTACAATATTTATCAGAATTTCAGTCTTATAATTTGTTTGGTCTTACAAAACTGCTTTCAAGCAAGAAAACATGTATAAATATATTGGCACAAACACACAAACGCAGAAACACAATTTTCTTTTTTTGCCTGAAAATGTTTGTATGGAATATGAGACAAGAAAATAATAATCAGTAACAATTTTATTTTCACAAATGAAAGCTGACTGTAAAATGTGAAATTAAGTATTATTCACATAATTACATAGTATATTACTTATACATACATGCAATGGTCAAACACTTCTAGTTAAATTGTATACTGAATTTCTCACAAAGTTCACTTGTTCAGCTTCTTATCAAACTTAATTTGTACTAGTTTTAAGGAGCCACTTTTCCAGTTTATATTAGCATGACTATTTTCAGTTTATAAACACACTTTATTTTCCGGGGACAGGTTTTTCGTGCTAACCCTGCTTTCATTCCAACACTGACCTCATCAAATAAACACTCAAAAGTTCCAGCAGTTGGGATACCAGTGTAGAACAACACCTTATCGTCATCATCCCTTATATCCTCAAAGGTGAAGCTAGGCCGATCCACTTGTATCCCAACTGTCGACGTTTCAGTAGAAGTCTGGGTTGATATACTTCTGGGAACTCTCGTATCGTCGGTTTGAGTAACCACAGAAATCAGCTCCGGTTGCACTTGTTCACACTGATGACGGATTATGGCGGGTACTGGTGTAAACCTTCCATAGTCATGGAGCTGAAATAAATAAATACATTTTTACAAGCAAAGTAAATGCAGTTTGAAGTAAAGATTATAGGTCTTTCTGTATTTTACTAAGGCATCACCAAACTGATAACTTCTTCAGTTTTTTTCTTTAAAAATGGGAAGAGCATGAAAAACAACTATCTATTTATACTGCCAAGTGCCCTTTCGAGCATGGTAGGCAGACATGGACATTATCGAGTCGGTTTCCTGGGAAGAACCAGTACTTGGTGTCCATGGAGGAGATAATTAGAATGCTTCCCAAGTAAGGAGTGAACCCACTAACACCCGATCGCTAGGCGGATATCTCATCCACTACAACACCGCGACCTTGAACTACAAATATTTTTTTATGTCCCCCACTATAGAAGTGGGGGACATATTGTTTTTGCCCTGTCTGTTGGTTGGTCTGTTGGTTGGTTGGTTTGCGCCAACTTAAACATTTTGCAATAACTTTTGCTATATTGAATATAGCAACTTGATATTTGGCATGCATGAGTATCTCATGGAGCTGCACATTTTGAGTGGTGAAAGGTCAGAGGTCAAATATATGTGGCCTAAATTGCTCATTTTATGAATACTTTTGCAATATTGAAGATAGCAACTCGATATTTGGCATGCATGTGTATCTCATGGAGCTGCACATTTTGAGTGGTGAAAGGTCAAAGTCAAGGTCATCCTTCAAGGTCAGAGGTAAAACATATTTGTCCCAAATCGCTTATTTTATTAATACTTTTGAAATATTGAAGATAGCAACTTGATATTTGGCATGCATGTGTATCTCATGGAGCTGCACAATTTGAGTGGTGAAAGGTCAAGGTCATCCTTCAAGGTCAGAGGTCAAATATATGTGGCCCAAATCGCTTATTTTATGAATACACTTGCAATATTAAAGATAGCAACTTGATATTTGGCATGCACGTGTATCTCATGGAGCTGCACATTTTGAGTGGTGAAAGGTCAAGGTCATCCTTAAAGGTCAAATATATGGGTCAAAATTGCTCTATCTATCTATATATACTGCTAGTCGCCAACAATTAGCATTACAAGCAGGTGCGTGACAGTGCTAGGAAATTAAGGAAGAAGTGTATAGGAGATAAAAGTAATACATAATGTATTTGTGAGACATAGAAACAATGGTGATAGTGTTAGTTAAAAGAAGGAATATACAGATAAAAGGTTAAAAACAGCCAACCTGCTTAGAAACTGTGGTCTAGTTTGGTCACCCCCAGCCTAAACTGGTCCAGGGTAGGTGCCTGTACAATATTGGCTGGTAGAGAGTTCCATAGGACAATAGTGGCTGGATAGAAGGAGAATTTATAGTAGTTGCTTGGAGTAGGGATTTGTCTGAATGAAAGAGGGTGCAAATGTCTAGTGAGCCGGGTCGGAGGAGTGACATAGGGAGGCATTGGTACAGCAACCAGTCCGTGGACAATTTTATAGAACATTAGTAGCCGGGAGTCATACCTTCTGTTCTCGAGTGAACGCCACCCTAATTTGTCTAGCATGTGTGTGACACTGTTGTGATATGAGTAATCATTTGTAACCCATCGAGCGGCCCTGCGTTGGACCATCTCGATCTTGTTTATGTTGTGTTGTGTGTGTGGGCTCCACACTGAGCTACTATACTCAAGTTGTGGGCGGACCAGGGTTTTGAAGGCAAATTCTCTAATGCGTGGGTGTTTTATGGGAATGTTTCGTTTGATGAAGTTTAGTGTTTGACTGGCTGTTGCAGTAACCTGGTTTATGTGTTTATTCCAGCTGAGGTCAGATGTGATGCTAACACCCAAGTATTTAGCTTAATGCTCATGTAATGTCACTTCTGCAATATTGAAGCTAGCAATTTTATATTTGAAATGCATGTGTATCTCATGGAGCTGCACATTTTGAGTGGTGAAGGGTCAAGGTCATCCTTCAAGGTCAAACATTATTTAGGGGGACATTGTGTTTCACAAACGCATCTTGTTTCAAATTATCTTTATTCAACAACATTTTGTATAACGATAAAACAACTCACTCTTAGAGATACGTCTAGTAGTGATGCACTGCTTTCAACCAACAAACCATCTGCCTCGTTCTCGAAACTCAAGTCTGGTGAACGGTTATCTGACATTTCCTCAGTTTCTGGTGTGGAATTCGTCTCATCTGCTTCAGGGCCATTTTCCAGAGTCTGTAAGGTAAACAAATAAAATTAAATCAGCACATCAAAGACCTAGAAATACACATACTTTTTCAAACTAACATGAAAGAATGATGTTCAGATACGTAATATTTATGCTTCTGTATCATGTTGTAAACACCGTCAGATTCTATACCGATAGAGTAACTGACCCATGTTCATTCTTGAAACCTCGTATAGCCTAGTGGCAACATATCCGCTTCAAAATATCAGATACCATTGGTTCGATCCTCGGCTGTGAGCTACATAAAATAAATCATGAACTGTGCCATGGGTATATCTGCCATTATCCCATGCTTGATTGTACCACAAGGAATCACTGATTTGAATAGTAAGCTCGATTTAATAATCCATCGGAATCGTTTTAAGGTGATAATCTGATTACACGCAGTGCGCAATCTGATTATGTGATGACTTAAATTAGTATAAGTATTAATATGATTTAATAAGAATAGTATATGTGCCTTTTATACACGCGTTCAATGCCATAATACCGGTAAAATCATAAGTTGATTTAGATATCAGTACATTAAATAAATGTCTATATATTATAATCATACAATACGCAATTTTACAATGCCGAAGTAATGTTATTTACTGAAATAAGATCTATTTTCGCATGACACTGGCTGTATAGCAAGTAGTCTTATATAAATAAGAGCAACATTACTTCAAGCACGTACACTTAACAAAAAGAGTTCTCCGTTTAAAAATGATGGTATTAAGGTGTTACTAAATATAAAATACCCAACAGCGGGCGAGCGTTTAATGCACTTTGCGCTTGATGAATAATGTTATACAATTATTATGGGCAAATTTATAATTTCAAAACATTATTAGTTGTTGATGTTATTCGCGTTCAATAAATACATCAGTTCTTCTTATCAACCTGATGCCTGTTGCCTGCTACAGTTTCTTATCATAATTGTATAAACTACAATACACCATCAGCGGCCGAGAGCAGAATACCGGCCGCTAAATAAATTGTGACTTGCATCAAATCTCAGGTCAAATTTCGATTGTTTTACAATAAAATACTAATATTTTATAATGTCAAGCACGTGCACTTAATAAAATACGATATGTCTTTATTTATTGTAGAATTTTGCAAAAGTAAAGCGCTTTATATATAGCAATGTTTTATTATTTCTTTCTAGTTACGTAAATAAACAAAACATAATTATGTATATAACATTTAATATTTGTACATAATTTATAAAAATAAATACAATGAAACGTGATGTTTGTGAAGTGCGCGTGACATTGAACTTCGAGTTAAGCGAAAGATGCGAATTAAATTACACATAATTAAAAACTGATACTATTCTGTCAGCATGTTTTATACTCCATCGCGCCAATAAATTCATCAAATTGTGTATACAAGCAAAACGATGGAAATTATGACAGAAACCCAGCTTTTCAAATAAAATGACCCTTAACATAACGCTAGCAGACCCGAATGAATATACTTTATTTGAGTCGTGTTCTGAGAAAACTGTGCATAATGCATGTGCTTAAAGTGTCGTCCCAGATTAGCCTGTACAATCCGCACGAATTATCAGGGACGGCACTTTCCGCTTTTATGACATTTTTCGTTTAAATGAAGTGTCTTTTTAGCAAAAATCCAATTTAGGGTCGACACTTTACGCACATGCATTATGCCCATTATTCCCAGAACGCGACTCATTTAATCCAATCAGGTAAATAACAAATACAATAATAAAACAGGGGAAGTCTACACTGTGTATTAGCAACCTGCTGTGGTGAATATATCTTATCAGCTAAATACACAGGCACCTGGCTACTGTACTGGAAAAATGGATTTACTGCCAAAATAATTGATTTCATTTATGGCTAAATTGTTGTGTACATGTAAAATTAAAAACGAGGATGTATCCACATCACCGTTGCACATTGTTATTAATTTCACAGTTATCTGTTCTTTATTAGAGATAGCCTAATTAAAGACGGCGCTAATAAAATGTGAAGGTGGATATAAAGAAATAAGGTCAATTTCCGCACTGACAGTATAGCAAGTAGTCTTATATAACATATTAAAAATATTCCATGGTTAAAAATGCACGATGTTATATAGTAAAAGAGTGTGTTTGAGTAATCAATAGGATATTTTGTATTGGCTATATTGTTTCACTCGTAAAGAAAATACCAAAATCGACGTGCGAAACGTAAAAATTTATATCTGAAATAATATTGTTAAGGGCGTTAAGCTAGTTAAAAATAATCACGATTATTTACTATGTATAAATTAGATAAAACGTTAAGATGTAAATTCTTATCATAAATATAAAATGCACATAATATTATAATATTCATTCATATTTCATTATTTCAGGTAAAAGTACAAACATATTGTTTTAAATCCTATGTAATCAGCACTTTATGTTGGATTTCAACAATGCTTAATTAATTATCGGGTGTAGCAGCGGTGTACATTACCCATATGATATAACGCAAAGGTAACGGTCAAGCGACTTCCCACATTTATATGACATGTTTTATTATCGTTATCAGGTATCTGTTATGTGTCAACGGATTAACGGACATTGGTTGATTACCCGATAATATGCAAGTATCAAATGATTTAGATTCATAAGTTATGGGAAAACATTATATGCCTGACCTGAAAAATGTAAGTCATAACAAATAATTATATTATAAGTTCACTTACCAGAATCACAACCTAAGTGTTGCCATCGCTCGCAGGCATCGCAAGAAACAGCACGTTGCCTCTGCCCAACTGTCTTTCCACAATGTATGCACTTTACCACTTCTGCCATTGCAGAAACACAAAACTCACTTACTCTCACAGTAAAATTATTGTATCCTACATTTAAGAAGCACAAATGTTTGAAATATTTATATAAATTAGTTCAATTTATGATTCACTGTGTGTGTTTCAGAGTTTATTTACAGGTCCTACTGGCCTCTTCACGAGGTTATGGTAGCCCGACCTGCCCCTGTGACCTCTCAGGGGAAAAAGATTAATTTAGAGCCAAAGTAGGTCAAATTTACCCCGGCTTCCCGGGTATTCGCCAAATAATTTAATTTTAAAGAGAGTTTCGTGCACGTTGGCCAATGAGACCTTAATGTGTTATTTACCGTAAGGTGGTGATGAGGTGCGGATCCCGCCGAGTGTCCCGCACACTACTTATGTACAAGACACTCAACGCGACCCACATACCAACACCACTCGGTAAGTAAGACCCGGAATACACACACATAACGCTCTCACAACCCCCCACTCATAACGGGTGATGTGTATGAGAGTGCCACGCCCATGTGTTCCGGGTCCCTTGATGTTGATCTGTGTATGGTTGTGTATAGTATGTGGTATGTGATTGTTGTGCATTTGTCTGGAGCGGAAGAGGAGATGTCTGTCGGTTATTTACGGTCGTCGGTCAGTCGTGAAGGGCTGTATATCGTTGCAGTTCCCAGATCGCAGAACACGCCGCCCCCGCACAAGCGCACCCACGCCGAGCGAGCCCGAGCCCCCCCCCCCCCGCGCCCGCATACGGCCCCGGCCCTAGCACCCAACCGCTGAAGACCCTCGAGACAAGCACCCTCATCCACCCTCTCGCTGCGCGCGACAACAGATCAGTCAAGAACCAACCATGGAGCCCCCCAAAGCCCCACCCGGAGTCACCATCGTTCTTTCCCACCCACCTGCCAAACATCCAGACCATGTATCAAGCTGGGATGTATTTATTTTGTAGTTATGTTATATTTGCTATTATAATTGGATAGGTAAAGTAAATAAATGATCTCAAAATGCCGTTGTTATATCATATGATTTATTTATGTTTTATATTAATTTGTAAAACTCATAGTATTATAGTTTATGTCCCGTATTCTAGCTTTCATTTACCCAAGTGTGGTTATTGTGCTCTCCGCCCCATGAGAGGTGTTAGTGGGGGTTCGAGCAGGATACAGGAAACGCCCCGATTCCAGAGGCGCCCCTGGTTCTTTTAAGTGCCCGGTGTATAGCACCGATACACTGCACCCCCGTTTAACGTCTCTCGCGGAGGACATATTAGTACATAGTGTTAGTATCGGTACTTATATACATGTGTAGTTCTGCTGTCTTGTGTCATATCTTACGGTAACGTGGGCTCTCTCTGTTGCTATTTGGTATATAGTTTGAATGTTATTGCGAAGGGCAGGCTAGTTTTTGAAAGATCATGTATTTGATGATAGAAGAAAGGGACTATGTTTGTTTGATTGGGCCGATGACTAGTTCGTTGGGGGTAGAAAATTTCTTTGTAAATTCTTTCTTATTGCTGTGTTAAGTGTCTTGTGAGACTGTGGTGTTGTAAGGGCCAGACTAGTTTTGATAGGTCATTTATTTGATGAAAGAAGAGAGGGCTGAGTTTGAGATGATAGTAAATTTGGTATTAGGGAGAGCGCACACGTTAGTGTTTCTGGTTATAAAAGCAAAGACAGCATTCCTATGTGTTTTTGTAATATGCCAGGTTAGTATCGTGGTCTGGTCTGGGGCATATGATTCACTGAAAACTGCCCGCTTTATATACAGACAGCCCTCTTAAATGATCAGTCGCCAAATACGCAATCGCTCCGCCCACTAAGTTGTGTTTTCATAAAACGCTTATTCCATTACTCCGTAAGTCTTTGTTTGTCGGACCATGTGGCCGCAATAAACGAAATCTGATTGATTATTACGTGAGTTTGATTGACAGCTGGCGAGTGGTCAATTACTTTAAAAAGAGCATTGTTGTCTGGTTAAGCTTGTTAATAACCTTATGTAGTCTTTTATCACGCCAAACTGTGATACCATATGTCTTACTCATAAATCTGTGTCCAGACAATCAAAGCATGTCGGCATAATTAATTTTCATCAACTCACACTTTTACAAAACATAACTAACACAAAAGCATTCAATTATTCTTCTATATTTAAACCAAACTATCATACAATATGTCTGATTAAAAAATCTTTGAACAGAAAATGAAAGCATGCCGTCAAATTAAACGTCGTTTAACATTTCACGCTTGTTCAGATTTCAGGGGCGAATTGTCTTGGGGTGAGATTTCTTTGGGGCGAGTTGTCTGATTCCCATTCCGAATGGACTTTGAAAGAAACGAACGACAACTTTGTAAGAAAACCCGCCAATGGGGCTCGCGACCAATCGGATGGATGCTATGCCTGCTGGGATAGCCATGCTCTTTTTCGACGCGGACAGTGGACCCGACATGACCGACTTAACGGACTCGACGTGACGGACTCGACCTAATCAATTTTCTTTATTCTTAGACTTAAGTCTAAGAATTGTTTGGTGAATACGGGCCTAGCAGATTCTTTTGTGCACGAGGTAATATACTGTATTGCATTGTATTTGCCCCCAGGCCGTATTTATTGCTGTTTACCCATTGATATTGGTGGTGATAATCTTTAGTTTAAGTTTATTTATATGTTTAGTTTAAAATTATTCTGCAAATTACTGAATTTAAACTGAGAGATTGGTTCAGGGACATTGTATTTGTGGGTCATTCTTCCCCAACCTCTGAATGAAGTGGGTCACTTGAAGTTGGCCGGTACTGTTAACAAGTTGTATGAAAGCTGGTTAATGTTCTATGCAATATTTTTATTATTTTCTACACTGGATCTGGTTTACTTATATATTTGAAGGTTAAACAAAAATTGAGGCAAAAATTTACCGGCTGAGGGGAAAAAAATTCCAGTGGAAAAGACCATTTTTCGACGGGTCACAAAGGAGATAAAACCTGTCCTTGATTACATGATATAAAATAAACAGATTGCATTCTTATGTTTATCTTTTAAAGTATATTTTAATAAGCATAATTGTGAAAGTGGACAACCTGTTTTCGCTGTGGGCAAGTAGATGTTCATAGTGACTTGCCCCCAGTGCAAGTGGAAGAAAAGTTCTTAAGAAAATCCCTGGAGATTGCACTGTGGCTCATGCATTATTTAAGATTCCTCTTTGTATCAAAATCTACCAAGGAATGTGAAGGTTTTCCTTGTATGTATAAACAGATGCGGTCAAAAAGAAGAAAAGACGAAAGAACCAATCCAGACTTGGTGGCAGAGGAAAGTATAAAAAAGAATGCAGATCTTGGTGGATTTTGTGTGGATACAATTCCACCTAAAGGTATTTCTTGTTGACAGATAGCCTTGACCTTAAGTCATTTAAAGAAGTTTATTAATTTCAATTTCAGCTGGCACTATATGTATTTGCCTGTATATGTTTAAAGAAATAAAAAGGGCAAACAAACAATTAAACCTGGGATACAGCCTTAGCCTCTCAAAAGGGGAAAAATACCATGTGACCAGCACTTTTGGGGAGAAATTGCAATAAATCGTCATAAACTAAAGGTTAATTACATGTTATAACCATTATTTGCTCCATTTAAAAGCTGAATCTTTTTATATGGCTTTCCCCTACCACAAGTGATTGGGGCTAAATGTATACTGGAATCACTGTGTCTGTCTGTCCCACATGGGTTTATGAATGGAATCAAACATTTCAAATGCTTAACTGTTCCCTAGAATTGTTCATGTGAAATGCCTTGTATTATTTTTAAACCGATTTTTTTCTCAACTTTCCCTCTGTGTCCTTTATAAAGGACTAAGTTGAATATTTCTTTGCAAAAATGTACAGGAAAATTTTAATGGAATATGGATTGTTGTAGCTTTCTTTAAAGACTTTATGATAATCATATTGAAGCAGTAACATTCAGCCATATGTATCCATACGGCTATAAACTAATACCAAGCTTCCCCTTCCAACACTAAAACTTGTTTTACATCTTAAATAGTTTAATCCAGAGAAAGCTATTGGAAAAAAGCTAAATTAATTTGAAATATTTCAAAATGAACTTAAGCACTGTAGCTTGGACATTTGTCAGGCCTTTTTCTGCCTATCTCACAGGTACGATAGTCGGACCCATTCCCAATGCCAAATATGGATGTTTTTTTCGCAATTATCTAAACAAAAATTCCCAATTTCCAACCGAAATAATGGAGCCGAAAAATGCGTTTCTCAGTAGATACTGTGTTTTAAATAATTTGGGCACCGTGTTTTAACATGCCAATGCGTAAAATGTCATAGTATCGAGCGTTCCATAATGCAATTTTGGGATCTTGAGACTTCAGACAAACAATGACGGACGCTTGTGTCTATGCATTTCTTAAGACACATTTACGGTCATTTTCGGTCAGAATTAGCTTTTAAATATTGAAGTGCTGGATTATTCAGAATTATCAGGTATGTATACAACAATTGATAACAATGTGTACGCATTAATTACTGTAAATTGTTTGAGAATCGTTATCAATGGCCTGAGGTAAATAAATGTGGACTAGTTTAACTTGCAACGTTACTGTGGTTCGGAAGAGTAAGTTAAGGTAAAAAAATACAGAAATCTGACGCAGTTTAAAAAAATGTCGCATAATTCTAAGTATTATTGAAGTAAAATACAAAAAAATGACCTGAAAGACACACAAAAACTGAATGTTTTGTGGGGAAATACTACCGCCAATCAGTCTACTCAACGGTTAACCAAGAATATGACTCATTTTCCACTGCCAGATTCAGAGTCACTACCCTTTGCAGCTTCTTAACATTTCAATACTATACATTTATGATGTTTAGCTATACTTTTGTGTTTCAAATAATGGTTGCCTTCAGACATTTGGCAACTTGAATTTTGAATAACAATATGTTGGATGCAGGTCGTTCGACTGAATGTTCATAAAAAATACTTAATGACATATCAAGCTATGTATATCATTTGAACTTCAAACGTAACAAAGACTGTGTTTTATTATCATACTCATACTTACGTTAGCAGTGGACAATGACTGTTGCTGCAGCTGCTTGTTGCATGGTAAAAAAAGAGTTTAATACTTAAATAGCATTTTTAGGCAATACCTATGTATGAAAACATTTCATAAAATAAGAAAAAAAAAGAAAAATAATTTCCCAAACAATGCTTTTGTCCATGAAAATTCTTCCCAATTCGGAAGAAACCGGGACTGGTAAAATCCCAATTTTTCCAGGTACTTTTTCCCAGAATAGACAGAAAAAGGCCTGTTTGTAAATTCTATAATATAACCCAATTTATCCAAGCTTAAGGTTGTAAGATTTTTACTCGGTGGTAGTTTTTTATTAGTTCGATGTTTTCGGAGAAAACCCCCGAGGTTTTGTCATAGCCAGCTCGTCGTGTTGTGTCATGCTAAAACCTTGACATTTTACTCTACAATGAAAGTGCTTCCACCTACAACTTTGAAACTTCATATGTAGATGCACCTTGATGAGTTCTACCAGGGCTTGACACTAACTTTTTTACGTACTGACCCAAAGGACCACCAGCTTTCAGAATTTACTGGTCCTCCAAGATTCAAGTGGTCCGACAATGTTATTTGACATAAAGTTCAGCTTACTTTCCGGACTATTCACAATGTATTGTGCATTTATAAAAAGAAAACTACTATCTTCTAAACTATCTCTTATCCTTTTCATATTTTCTCTGTACTTCAAGCTTCTCTTCATTAGTTTAAGGTTTTTAGGCAGAGGTTCAACCACCCTTGGAATGAAATTCCACATTGCGAAAACTTGAAAATCTTGAAAATACATACGCTTACTCTCCTGCGATATCAAAACATTATTCGGCGCACTCCATTGTAAATTTGCACGGTCAGGGTTCGACATAAACTTTTTTACAGCCAGACCATCGGACCAGCTCCTCTTAAAATGTACTAGCCCGAATCTGATGTCTACTAGACCATTAATGACATAGCAAATAAACAGAATTGTGTTGTGTAACTGTTTAATCAGGTTTCATCAGAAAATTAATAGTGAACACAAGAAAGTTATTTGATGCACAGAGTAAAAAATAATATAAAACTATTTAACAACATAAATTGTTTGTTATAATTTCACTGTTTATCACCAGTTAAACAAATGATGTCTGTACAGCAGGTGACATTTATTAAACGTTATCAAATTCTAGCCTCCTTGACCGCTGTGCTCCATGCTACCACAGCTCCAAGGCCCTCTTCCATCATAATCTGTGTCAGTTTTACCGTCTGATTCTTCTTTATTAACTTATTTGTCGGACGAAAATCCAACCTTGAACAAAGCCATTCTTTAAATTACATTCTCTCGTCTGCTACGCGGTCACCAAAATGTTTACATCGACGATAGCGATTTTGGATAGAAGTCGTAAAAACATGATGTAAAGTTCTATGACACTGTAGAAAATCATTAACTCTTTCAGTGCTGAAAGGAATTTTGAAGGTCTTTACAAACAGTTTGGATCCAGATGAGACGCCACAGAACGTGGCGTCTCATCTGGATCCAAACTGTTTGCTATTCTGATAGTATTCTTTGAAAAAAATTGAAAATGCTAATTTTAAAAATTCAGCAGACAACATTTTAGCAGACTACAAATTTCCCAGCATGCAAAGGGTTAATATTCATGACAACCAATGGAAACAAGCTATTTCTGCGGGAAGCTCTCCTTCGCGTCTATAAATAGCGATGAATCATGTGAATGCTCCGCGTTTATTTATATACGCTAGTTTTGTTCTGATGTAAATAATGGATACAATTGTTATTTTACACATCAAGAGAAAAAGGTTTTCGGTTAGTTATAGTTATATGAATCAGTATAGATTTTGTATGTACGACCAGTCGGACAAGCTAGCCCACAGTTTTACTAGCCCGACCACCGATCTTACTAGACAATGTCTGTCGGACGTGCCTTAGTGTCGAACCCTGACGGTAAACAAAGTAAATTCTGATGGTACTAAGATCGATACAATGCTAATTATTGCTGCTTTTTCAAAATAATAAAACACCATTTTGTTCATTTCTCAATCCAAACGCTTCGAATTTTATGTTTATTTGTGTATTGATCATTGCGAAGTCTGGAGACATTTGCGGGAGACAATTGCGAAACGCAAATCAATTTTTTGATCCGACAACAGGGTTTTGTCATCCGGGCTTCTAGACAAAATTGAATTTCCAATATATTGCTATTTTTATGCCCCCCCCCTTCGAAGAAGAGGGGGTATATTGCTTTGCACATGTCGGTCAGTCTGTCGGTCCGTACACCAGGTGGTTTCCGGATGATAACTCAACGCTTGGGCCTAGGATCATGAAACTTCATAGGTACATTGATCATGACTCGCAGATGACCCCTATTGATTTTTAGGTCAAAGGTCAAGGTCATGGTGACCTGAAATAGTAAAATGGTTTCCGGATGATCACTCAAGAACGCTTAGGCCTAGGATCATGAAACTTTATAGGTAGATTGATCATGACTTGCAGATGACCCCTAATGATTTTCAGGTCAGTAGGTCAAGGTCACGGTGACCCAAAATAGTAAAATGGTTTCCGGATGATAACTCGAGAACGCGCAGGCCTAGGATCATGAAACTTGATAGGTAGATTGCTCATGACTCGCAGATGACCCCTTTTGATTTGCAGGTCACTAGGTCAAAGGTCAAGGTCGGGGTGACCCTAAATAGTAAAATGGTTTCCGGATGATAACTCAAGAACGCTTATGGCTAGAATCATGAAACTTCATAGGTACATTGATCATGACTGGCAGATGACCCCTATTGATATTCAGGTCACTAGGTCAAAGGCCAAGGTCACAGTGTCAAAAACATATTCACACAATGCTAGGTTGGCGCTAAGGAAAAAAAACTTAGTCGCCAAACCTAGGGGGGTCCGGGGGCATGCCCCACCTGAAAATGTCCTGAGCAAAATTAAGACTATTTTTGTCTGAAATTAGCCCTTTTTTTGCTTGAAAAATTTTCTTCGCTGGTGAGCCACTTGCTGACATTTTGCAGGAGATTTTTTTGTTTACACAGACACCGGTGGCGTAGTGATAATGATACATTACCACCCAGGGATCATATTTTTTTCGGTTTTGTCGGTCCTAGACCGATTGGGGTCATGAAAGACTGATTGAAAATCCCTAACAGTCGGTCCGATTCTGTTTGCTATTAAAATTCCCATGTCATGAAATCGATTACACAGTGGACATGCTAACACACCCTAATGACATTCTTATCTCGATTATGTGTGATAAACCATTCACTGCAGTCTCTAAACCGGTCAGGACCGGTTTATTGCACGTTAGACCAAGAATCAAAAACTTGTGAACAGCGGATTAAAGACGCACCCGAAAAGACGCGTCTGAATGCACGCGCTGTAACTAAACCAAACATGCCGATACATTTTCCACCAGCGTAATAATCCGGTAATAAAATTATGAATGAAAGTCGCGGATCTGATCGACAGAACAGCCGAAAGTTATTTTTATGGGCGGAACTTCACATAAAATAGTGCACAAGAAAAATAAAATACATTGAATAAATCTTTAGTAAAACCGTGTTAGAATCGAAATAATTCTTGTACTTCGTTGTTGAATAACTCACGGCCGGAAAATTAGATTCGTGGTTTCAAATGCTTTGCTCTGGTGATTAAATCCCTGCGCATCTAAACTATCGGACGTGGGTTATTTGACAACAAATTATTTCTTAATTATTTGGTTTGTTGTTGTCAGTAGCCAACCTACGCACATACATTTGTTTGGTTCAGTGCATGTTTGTAAGATATTATTGTGTCGACAACAATTTAAAACATGGGTATAGACTTTCACAGATTAATAATATTGACAACGATGAAAAAAGTCTGATAAAACAGCACACGAAACAACAATGAAATACCAAATGATAAAACCATTTGAGAAAACTCGTTCCGTTTAAAAAAATGCCTATGGGAATTGTACTTGTACATGTATTTTACCACCTTATTTAATATATTTTAACGTAATTTGTCATGATTTCGGACACACATTTTCGGATACTTTTATATCCGGACCGATTGATGTTGCGGGAAAATATGATCCCTGTTACCACCGTAAAACAGTTTTCGGTACATGTGGTATTTAGGTTAGAAACCACAGCCCTCCCGTCTCGGTAGTAATTATACAACATTTAATGTAATCCAAACACTACTTTTTTTCATTTTTTTTTTGTTTTGAAGAAATGCGTGAGAAATTACTTAGTCAGCATGAGACCGTCATTCCATGTCAAAAACCGTGAGACTCACGGCGAAACCGTGAGACTTGACAGGTAGATGTTTCCGATTCTGCATTCAGGTCTGCGCTATTTTAGACGTCTTCGGATTGCGAACCTAACATTTGGTAATTTCCTTAGCTTATTCTGTCCGCTTTCTTTTCTAAAGAATTGTGTTAATTTATGTTGCTTTGACTTTCCATTTTCGTTCACAGCATCCATTTTTCCCAGAATCTGCAACTCGCTTTCGAAATCGGTCTTTCATGTCGCATAGCTACCGTAAAGGGAAGTTACTCATATCTACTTTTTTAGCCAATCAAAATCGTTGTTTCTTTTGAAATTAGTTTTAAGTGGCTATGTCAATGCCATAACTCTGCCCATCTGATTAAATGACAATTCCGTACTGGTCGATTCGATGACGTTGAATCGTAACATCTAGAGCATAGGCCATTACACGGCACGCTTCAGTGATTATCATGTAAATCTCCAAGTAACCCAAATACTCGAAAAGTCTGGTCGCAGTGTAAAGCATGACCACTTAAGACATTAGCCATGTGGATTATTGACCTAGGCCGTCGTCATTATCCCCTGGGGCCTTTCCGGTAAGGGTAATGATTGTGTAATCTTAGCGATGTTTTTGGCGTTTTATACGGTCTGAAAACAGGCATTTAGAGTGTGCATTTGTAAAGCATAGGGTCTTTTTTTCAATCGCCAATTTCATGAAAATCATATTTTTAATCGCCAGCCAGGAATTGTAAACGCCAATGGCGATTTTGGCAATCGGTAACGCTAACGTAGACAATGGCTGTCACTATGGAGAGCCCATATGGGGGGGCATGCATGTTTTACAAACAGCCCTTGTTTATCCTGGTCTCGAGATTGCCCACAAAGTAATGATGAAATTATCGGTTTATTATGAACATATGAAGTTGTTTTATTGATAAAAACGGCTTTCCACCAGTATTTACGATAAGTTGGTCGGGATTTTTAACTGGTCCTACGGATCAACCAAATTCTAGTTTAGCTGAATATATTTCCTCCCTTTTTTTTTACTGACCCCGGGTCAATGGACCACCGTTAGTGTGGAGCCCTGGTTCTACACTCCACACCCATTTGTGGGTCACTAGGTCAAAGGTCAAGGTCACTGTGACCTTAAAAAAATTATGACAAGCTTTCGCAGCTGAGCGTGGCACCCCTTATGTGGTGCTCTTGTTCACACTTGAGACAAAGTCAATTGTCTTTTACCATACATTAACCTGACCGATGTTTATATGTACTTCACTTAAATGTCATTATATATATAGCAGTTTCAAGGTCAGATGATAAATGATTGTCATACTTAAATTATGTAATTTTCCTTGAGTGTAAAATGCTCCCTCTGCTGTGCTCTTGTTCCATATGGCATATAGGTTGTTAGCATAATGTTTTATACAACTTTTACCAGGTAGAGGAGTTAGAACAGAAGTTCATAGAAACAAGGGCGACTTTCTCCTTACCTATCATGGAGAATTAATCACAGGAGAAGAAGGCAATAAAAGAGAACTAATGTCTGTCTCTGTCTTCAGATTCTTCTTTTCTTTCAAAGGGAAGCAGTGGTGGTAAGCAGATGACTTTTATGTTCTTCCATTTTTAAAAACAGCAGCTTTTGGTCTGATGATTTACATTAATAATGATAAAACATCTTTAGAAGATAAGGATGTATGAAAGCTATTAATTCCTTTTTCTGAAGCCTTGTATTTTAATTTAAAGAGATACGTTTTTATTTGGGTAATTTCAATGATCATTGCATATAGTCCAGGGGCTCATTTTATCAAACATCGTATGTTTATCTTAAGATCGTCATACGTTTTAAGCGTAAGATCATCGTACGCTTCTTCGTACAACTGTTCTATCAGACCCATCGTACATTGACATCATAGTCGCAACAATTGTTTACCATCGTACATTTAGATATAAGCTTTAAAACATAGAACATGCTAAAAAAGAACATTAAATAAAAATACTTACCTCGCTCGCACATCCAGGGGTGCGATTGTTCCTCTTTTCAGCTGATTTCATCTTTTATGACAAAATTTCATAAACAAAATGTGACGGATTCTGCTGGATCTGTTTGGAAATGCAATACATTTTTAAACCCTGGCAGGGGTAGGGGCTATTTCCTGAAGGCTTTTAATGTTTTTTTTGATAATCACACCCCTGACAAGAGTACCTTGTTTATTCCAAGTAATTTTAGCAAATTTTATTTTGAGTGATTCAAAAATTTGATTATAAGCAGAATCTTTGTAAGTTTTTCGTGCAACAAAGGGCGTTTAAATCAAAACAAAACTGACGCCAAATTACCCGAATACTACTATAAAGATACGCTTGTCCTCCAAAAATAGAATTACGAATCCACATGTCAATAATTTTTAACACACCGACCTTCAGTTAATCCGAAAACACACATTTGTCCGAAATTGGTCTCACTTATTATAATTCCATGTCTTAATCTTTTTCGCATCAGACTCCAATTTTACTTTGCAGAATTAAAAATGTACACATACTGGCAATGAAATAAACTGTTCTGTTACAATAAAATATTTTTTCTTCGATTATTCCATGTTAAACTTTGGCATGGGCGCTGCTATAAACTCAATATGCAAAAATAAGGGCATGCTGAAAGTTTTAGCAACATTTTGGTTGAAATTGTGAAAATTTATTCTAAAAAATGTTTTCAAGTAAAACAGATACATAAGGTCTGACGGACAAATAAAGCAATTAAGCTGTGATCTTTGCCATCTTTGTACAAAATTGCCGAATTTCCAATTTCAGATTTCCAGTTTGCGAAGTCATTTTTTGCCAATTCCCAATGGGCCTAATATTTATTAATTAGGTTGTTTACAATGTATCCTAGTTTGAAGCTTTATTATTGCAATATTTCTTCCTCTGCCTAAATACATGTAATAAACATTGTTGGGCCTCTTACAAGTAATAAACATTGTAGGGTCCCATATAAGAAATAAACATGTTTACACTAATTTTCGGGTCTCATATAAGTAATATTGTTGGGTCTCGTATAAGAAATACTGTTGGGTCCCATAAAAGTAATATTGTGGGGTCCCGTATAAGGTATATTGTCAGGTACTTTATAAGAAATATTGTTGGGTCCTATATAAGAAATATTGTTGTTGTTTTAAATGAGGTACGGCTGGGTCTGTCAATTGTTGAATTTTGGCGAGATCTTGCGATAATCATACGGTTTTTATGTCCCCCACTATAGTAGTGGGGGACATATTGTTTTTGCCCTGTCTGTTGGTTGGTCGGTTGGTTTATGATCATCGTACAAGAATCTTAACATTTGGTTAAGATTTGTATTTTGGTCCAGTTTACTTCTCTAAAGTATCATAGCTATTGCTTTCAGACTTGGAAAACTCGCTAACTATTGTAATGGGACTGTACAGGCAAAGTTGCATAACTCTGGTTGCCATTTTAACAGAATTATGGCCCTTTTCTGTCTTAGTATCTTTGAATATTTTGTAAAATTTTATGTTTAGATCCACTTTACTTCAGAAGTATCAAGGCTATTGCTTTCAAACTTCAAAATTTTTCTTACTATCATGAGGGTACTGTACCAGGCAAGTTGAATTGACCTTGTTCTTTGATTGACCTTGATTCAAGGTCAAATTATTAAATTTTGCTAAAATTGCCATAACTTCTTTATTTATGATTAGATTTGATTGATACTTTGACGAAACTACTCTTACCTGACATACCACAAAAGACTCCACCCAAAACATCCCCCGTGCCCTCCCCTCCTCCGCCCTCCCCCCCCCCCCCCTAATTTTTTTTTTTTTTTCGAGATCATCTCACAAATGACCACCACACCCTCACACTATCCCCCCACCCCCACCCCCCCCCCCCCCCCAATTTTTTTTTTTTTTTTTTTTTTAATCTCATCTTACAAATATCACCACCCCCATCACAAAATAACCCCCCCCCCACCCATTTTTTTTTAAAAATGGTTATGTCCCCCGCCCCCTATTTTTTTTTTTTTTTTTTTTTTTTTTTCGCTTTTTGGGAAGATAATGTAATAAATGTCCACAACCCCACACTATAAACCCCTCATCACTCCACCCCTCCCTTCTTTGTGATTGAAAATGAGAGTCCCTTCACCTTTGAAAAGAAAATAGATGAGCGGTCTGCACCCGCAAGGCGGTGCTCTTGTTTAAAATCTGGTAGTAACTTAAGAATTTCACATAACCTTATCTGGAGCTCTGGATCATCTAATAGATGACCACTACCGCACATTATACCCTTCTCTCAGACCCAAGCCCCCACCAAAAAGGTTTTTTTCTTTAAAACATTGTAAAAATCAACAAATATTTTTTTATTTTATTTTTGAAGGACTGTCCAACTATCCCACCCAAGCTATTGCTATCAAACTTGAAATACAATCTTATTGGTTTGTTTTATGTCTTCACAAATGCTCAATAGATTGTGGAAAATATACCTGAACTCAGAATTGTCTATAAAGTACAACTTGTTTAATACATAAGTGATCAATATGTTTCAATTATTGCCCTCTTCTACTTATAATATGACCATATTACCTTGAACTTATTGAATATGAACAATTACCCCATGATGGCTTACGTTATACTGTCAAGCACTAGAATAGTTGAGCGCGCTGTCCTCTGACAGCTCTTGTAATGCCTATACGGTTAAATGGAAGTTACTGAAAAAGAAAATATAAGCAGCACATTTGCAGTAAGTTTTCCAATACTCATTGTATGATTTACATGATCATAATGTGAGGAATGTGACACTTTGCTGGGAAACATTTTGATGCAACTTAGTATCAGAGGTAATATTTCATGCCTATATGTGTATATATGAACAAACTGGTGGGGATATGTGTGCAAGCAAACAATGCACCAACATAATATATGAATGCTGTTAATGTAGGATTAGGTCTACATAGAAAGTAAAGTTAACCTAAATGTGAGGCCTCTTTTAATACGCAGTGATTTTTTTGCTCAAATTTACAGCCGAATTTCGGCTGCTTCCCAATCGCAAAAATACATGTTTTTTTTCCCAAAATTCTGACCAAAATTTCCCAAAAAAAGCCCAACTTCCAAAAAAAAAAAAACAAATTATTTTTATTTTTTATTTTTTTTTAGAATGAAGTCTCATATAACTTAATTATGATTTCTTAATCTAGTTCTCAACTTTATTTTTTAAACATCTTACAAAATATATAACTTGAATTTAGTCATTTTTGTCCATAAATCATTCCCAACTTGCCACTTTTATTGATTAAAAAAAAACAATTTGACCAGACTCCTTTTCTAGAAAACTCCCTGAACATGCACTTAAAAACAATATCACTTCTGTTACTATAATCCTATTTATAATGCTTTTCATTTTTCCCAATTTATGGTTTATCGCGCTATTTTCCCCAATTTCACGGTTTATCGCGCTAATTTTCCCAATTCAAAAGGCACAGGCTGTAACAAATTAAAGCAAAAAAAATCACAGATAAGGTCAAGACTGATTAACTAACTTACAAATGTATGTTTTCAGCATCGATTCTACCCTGGAAGTCAAAAGTGGTCAGTTCTTGGTCGACTTGTTAATCATGGCAAGGCAAAGAACAAAACTGCAAAATGAAATGCATAGAGGTCAATAAAAAACCATACCTATGCTTATTTGCTCAAAGAGACATTCAGACAGGAGAGGAGCTTCTTTATGACTATGGTGTGTCTGATCTACCATGGAAGGTTAGTTATATCATATACATCATATTTAATAATAGATGATGCCATTATCATGAAGAAGCACACATGAATGGATGTCAAACTACTAACATAACTTTTGTCATTAAACAGCTTATGGCTTTTCGCTAACATAATTGTATCCTCAACTAGAAATGGCGCGGCAGAGGCCGACGCGTATCCCCACGCCGAATGTTTGACCTAGGTGTGCCCCAGGGTTGGTAATGGGGCCATGCATAGCTGAGATTGACCGTATTGTCATAAGAGAAGTTCATCATCAATTAGAAGTGAATTGGTGTAGAAATGAAGAAGTTATAGTAAAAGGCAATTTGGGTGGGTGTGACATATGTGGGCAGGGCGCCCCAGGGTTGGTAATGGGGCCATGCATAGTTGAGATTGACCGTATTGTCATAAGAGAGGTTCAGTATCAATTTGAAGTGAATCGGTGTAGAAATGAAGAAATTATAGTAAAAGGCAATTTTGGGTGGGTGTGGTCTATGTGGGCGGGCGCCCCAGGTTGGTAATGGGGCATGCATAGTTGAGATTGACTGTATTGTCATAAGAGAAGTTCAATATCAATTTGAAGTGAATCGGTGTAGAAATGAAGAAATTATGTAAGGCAATTTTGGGTGGGTGTGGTCTATGTGGGCGGGGCCCCAGGGTGGTTATGGGGCCATGCATAGTTGAGATTGACCCTAATGTCATAAGAGAGAAGTTCAGTATCAATTTGAAATTGAATCCGTGTAGAAATGAAAAATAAATTAATAGTATGGAAGTTTCTTGCGTGATGTGTTGGCCTATGTGGGCGGGCGCCCCAGGGTTGGGATTGGGGCCATGCTAGTTGAGATTGACCCTAATGTCATAACAAAAGTTCAGTATCAATTTGAAGGAATCGTGTAGAAATGAAAAAAAAAT